>NC_042968.1:44796070-44903570 GCF_901001165.1 Salmo trutta
CTCCTCTCCCCTCCCTCCTCTCCCCCCTCTTTTCCCTCCCTCCTCTCCTCTCTTCTCTCTGTAGTAACACAGTTCTGCCTGGGCTGGGGCTGTGTACTCTCTGCCCTATTTTTCTCTCTCTCCCTCCTCCTCCTCTCCCCCCCTCTCTCTCCTCTCTTCTCACTCTAGGTAGTCTTTTTAAGACTGGGTGTTTACTGTTCTCCTTCTCCCCCTTTCCATTCTCTCTCTCCTGCTGTCTTTTCTCTCTTCCCCTATCCCCGTTCCATTCTCTCTCTCCTGCTGTCTTTTCTCTCTTCCCCCTATCCCCTTTCCATGCTCTCTCTCCTGCTGTCTTTTCTCTCTTCCCACTATCCCGTTGCTCAAATGAACAGCAAACCTGGTTTCAAAAAACAGATAAACCAACACCTCACTACGACTCTCCTATTTGACCTACAGTAGATAGTTTGTGTGTATGTATTAATATGAAGATTGATGTAGCTGTTCTTGTCTATTAATGTTCTGTATTGTCATGTTTCATGTTCTGTGTGGACCCCAGGAAGAGTAGCTGCTGCTATGACAACAGCTACTGGGGATCCTAATAAAACACCAAGATGTCAACTCCAATGTCCCCATGTATCCTGCCTGAGTCAGTAGTAAACACCCTGGCAGTGACATCCCAAGGCAGAGATAAACATGGCCTATGAGGAGGGAGGAACACATACAAACAGAGAGAGAGGGGGGAGGTAGAGAGAAAGAGAAAGCGGGGAGAGAGAAGGGAGAGAGGTCAGGAGGGGGAAAGGTGAGTGGGGTCAAGAGAGAGAGGAAGAGGGAGAGGGGGAGGTCAAGCGAGAGAGACAGACCAATAGAAGATTGATTGATTAATTATTGCATAGATTGACCCATTTTGACATGGGTACAAATTATAAGAATGTTCCACATACAGGAAGAAGGGTTCCTGGGAAATATGAAAGGTGGATCTGTTAAATATGTCTGCATCCCAAATAGTGCCAGATTCCCTGAGTCCTGGGCAGATGTAGTGAAGGGGAATGTAGTGCCCTCTGAAGGGGAAAGGTAGTCCACTCTGATGGGGAAATGTAGTCCACTCTAAAGGGAAAAGGTAGTCCACTCTGAAGGGGAAAGGTAGTCCACTCTGAAGGGGAACGGTAGTCCACTATGAAGTGAAACGGTAGTCCACTCTGAAGGGGAAAGGTAGTCCACTCTGAAGGGGAATGTAGTGCCCTCTGAAGGGGAATGGTAGTCCACTCTGAAGGGGAACGGTAGTCCACTATGAAGTGAAACGGTAGTCCACTCTGAAGGGGAAATGTAGTCCACTCTGAAGGGGAAAGGTAGTCCACTCTGAAGGGGAAAGGTAGTCCACTCTGAAGGGGAATGTAGTGCCCTCTGAAGGGGAATGGTAGTCCACTCTGAAGGGGAACGGTAGTCCACTCTGAACGGGAACGGTAGTCCACTATGAAGTGAAACGCTAGTCCACTCTGAAGGGGAAAGGTAGTCCACTCTGAAGGGGAATGTAGTGCCCTCTGAAGGGGAATGGTAGTCCACTATGAAGTGGAACAGTAGTCCACTCTGAAGGGGAAAGGTAGTCCACTCTGAAGGGGAAAGGTAGTCCACTCTGGGGGAAAAGTAGTCTACTCTGAAGGGGAACGGTAGTCCACTCTGAAGTGGAACAGTAGTCCACTCTGAAGGGGAAAGGTAGTCCACTATGAAGTGGAACAGTAGTCCACTCTGAAGGGGAAAGGTAGTCCACTCTGAAGGGGAAAGGCTGCAATTTTGGACACAGACAATGTTTGGACGTGTGTATCTTCAGTTACAGATAATCAAGGACAACAACCACCAAAGCCACTGCCTGTTCACCCCGCTACCATCCAGAAGGCCAAGTCAGTACAGGTGCATCAAAGCTGGGACCGAGAGAATGAAAAACAGCTTCTATCTCAAGGCCATCAGACTGTTAAACAGCCATCACTAACACAGAGAGGCTGCTGCCTGCATACAGACTCAAATCATTGGCCACTTTAATAAATGGACCCCCCCAGCGAGGGGTTAATACGGTAATCGGGGGGAAGCTGTAACCTATAACAAACCTCGTTCACTCTCCTCAGGACTTTAAATGGCCCCACAAACCGCAGACCCAGCTTTCGGCAGGGCAGGCGGAGGGGCAGGTTTTGGGTCGAGAGCCAGACCCGGTCCCCCGGTTGGAACACCGGGGCCTCACTGCGGTGGCGGTCTGCGTTCTCTTTTTGGCGCAGCACGGCCCGCTGAAGGTGAACACGGACAGCTTCCCATGTCTCCTCCGCGCGCCTGAACCAGTCGGCCACCGCAGGAGCCTCGGTCTGACTCTGATGCCAAGGTGCCAGAACCGGCTGGTACCCCAGTACGCACTGGAAGGGAGAGAGATTAGTGGAGGAGTGGCGAAGCGAGTTCTGTGCCATCTCGGCCCAGGGCACGAACGCCGCCCACTCCCCCGGCCGGTCCTGGCAGAAACCTGCCCACATCCTGGTTTACTCTATCCACCTGCCCATTACTCTCGGGGTGAAACCCTGAAGTAAGGCTGATCGAGACCCCCAGACGTTCCATGAACGCCTTCCAGACCCTAGACGTGAATTGGGGACCTCGATCAGACACTATATCCTCAGGCACCCCGTAGTGCCGGAAGACGTGCGTAAACAAGGCCTCCGCAGTCTGTAGGGCCGTAGGGAGACCGGGCAGAGGGAGGAGACGACAGGACTTCGAGAACTGATCCACAACGACCAGGATCGCGGTGTTACCCTGTGAGGGGGGGAGGTCGGTTAGAAAATCCACCGCAGGTGCGACCAAGGCCGTTGTGGAACGGGTAAGGGGTGTAACTTCCCTCTGGGCAGGTGCCTAGGAGCCTTACACTGGGGGCACACCGAGCAGGAGGAAACATAAACCCTCACGTCCTTAGCCAAGGTAGGCCACCAGTACCTCCCGCTCAAACAGCGCACTGTCCGACCGATCCCAGGATGACCAGAGGAGAGTGATGTGTGGGCCCGATAGATCAACCGGTCACGAACAGCAGACGGGACGTACAGACGTCCAGCGCCCACACTACCGGCGCCACCAGCAGGAGGCGGGGAGTATGGGAGTGGGATCCATGGGCCGCTCCTCTGTGTCATACAGCTGGGACAATGCGTCTGCCTTCACGTTCTGGGAGCCTGGTCTGTAGGAAAGGGTAAACACAAAACGGGTGAAAAACATGGCCCACCTTGCCTGGCGAGGGTTCAATCTCCTCGCTGCCCGGATGTACTAGAGATTGCGGTGGTCAGCCCAGATGAGGAAAGGGTGTTTAGCCCCCTCAAGCCAATGTCTCCACGCCTTCAAAGCCTTGACGACAGCCAACAGCTCCCGGTCCCCCACATCATAGTTTCGCTCCGCCGGGCTGAGCTTCTTCGAGAAGAAGGCACAGGGGCGGAGCTTCGGTGGCGTACCCGAGCGCTGAGAGAGCACAGCTCCTATCCTAGCCTCGGACGTGTCCACCTCCACTATGAACGCCAAAGAGGGATCCGGATGGGCCAGCACGGGAGCCGAGGTAAACAGAGCCCTCAGGTGACCAAAAGCCCTGTCCGCCTCAGCCGACCACTGCAAACACACCAGGCCCCCCTTCAGCAGTGAGGTAATGGGAGCTGCTACCTGACCAAAACTCTGGATAAACCTCCAGTAGTAGTTGGCAAACCCTAAGAACCGCTGCACCTCCTTTACCGTGGTGGGAGTTGGTCAATTACGCACGGCTGCAATGCGGTCACTCACCATCTCCACCCCTGAGGTGGAAATACGGTACCCTAGGAAGGAGACGGACTGCTGGAAGAACAGGCACTTCTCAGCCTTGACGTACAGGTCATGCTCCATCAGGCGACCAAGCACCTTGCGCACCAGGGACAAAGGCTCGGCGCGTGTAGCGGAGTATATCAGAATGTCATCGACATACACCACTACAACCTGCTCGTGCAGGTCCCTGAAAATCTTGTCTACAAAGGATTGGAAGACTGATGGTGCATTCATCAACCCGTACGGCAGGACGAGGTACTCGTAGTGCCCTGAGGTGGTACTGAAAACCGTCTTCCACTCGTCTCCCTCCCGGATACGCACAAGGTTGTAAGCGCTCCTGAGATCTAGTTTGGTGAAGAAGCGCACCCCGTGCATTGACTCAATCGCTGTGGCTATGAGCAGTAGCGGGTAACTATACTTCACAGTGATCTGGTTCAGACCCCGATAGTCAATACACGGGCACAGACCTCCCTCCTTCTTCTTCACAAAAAATAAACTTGAGGAGGAAGGATGAAGTGGAGGACAGAATGTACCCCTGACACAGGGATTCAGAGACATATGTTTCCATAGCCTCCGTCTCCGCCTGTGAGAGGGGATATACGTGACTCCTGGGAAGTGCAGCATCTACCAGGAGATTTATCACGCAATCGCCCCGTCGATGGGGTGGTAATTGAGTCGCCTTCTTTTTGGAGAAGGTGAGAGCCAAATCAGCATATTCAGGGGGAATGCGCACGATGGAGACCTGGTCTGGACTTTCCACCGTAGTAGCACCAACAGAAACCCCTAAACACCTCCCCGAGCACTCTCATGACCACCCCGTGAGAGCCCTCTGTGGCCAAGAAACAGTGGGGTCATGACAAGCTAACAAGGGTAGGCTTAGCACCACGGGAAACGCAGGAGAGTCAATAAGGAAGAGACTAATTTTCTCCTTGTGACCCCCCTGCATCACCATGCCCAGAGGAGCAGTGGCACAGCCCCGGGAACGATGGGGATCCCTAAACTATGGGTGAACAATCTATCTATAAAATTTCCAGCTGCGCCTGAATCGACGAGCGCCTTATGCTGGGAATGCGGGGGAAACTCAGGAAAGTGACATACACAAACATATGTGCAACAGAGGGCCCTGGGTGAGAATGGTGCCGGCTTAACTACCTGCCTGCTGCCTCAATACCCAGAGGAATCAACCCGGCACTGACCGGCAGTGTGACCTCTGCGGCCACAGATGGTGCATGAGCTGGAACCCCCTCCGGTCTCCCTGCGCACTGCCCCTCCCAGCTCCATGTGTATCGGAGAGGGGGTGCGGGGGGATGAAACCAACAGACCCCAATCTGAACGTCCGCGGGTAGCCAGCAGGTTATCCGGCCGGATGGACAGGTCCACCAGCTGGTCGAACGTGAGGGTGGTGTCTCTGCAGGCCAACTCCCGACGGACGTCCTCGCGCAGACTGCAGCGATAGTGGTCGATCAGGGCCCTGTCGTTCCATCCCGCGCCGGCAGCCAGGGACCGAAACTCCAGGGCGAACTCCTGGGCGCTCCTCGTCCCCTGCCTCAGATGGAAGAGGCGTTCACCCGCCGCTCTACCCTCAGGCGGGTGGTCGAAGACCGCCCGGAAGCGGTGGGTGAACTCCTCAAACTGGTCCAATGACGCATCTCCCTCTCTCCACACGGCGTTGGCCCACTACCGTGCTTTCCCGGTGAGGCACAAGACGAGGGCGGACACCTCTCATGGCCCGAAAGAGCCGGGTGGACGGTTGCCAGGTACAAGTTCAGCTGCAAGAGGAACCCCTGGCAGTTCGCAGTCATCCCATCATATTCCTGGGGAAGGGAGAGACGAATCCCACTGGGACCAGGAGAAGGAGGGGCGCGTAGTGGAGACCCCGGCTGTGCTAGTGGAGGCGCTGGGAGAACTCCCTGTCTCTCCCAGGGGTCCATTGTCTGGACAACGCAGTCCATGGCGGTGCCAAGATGGTGGAGCATTGCTGCGTGCTCCCGGACGCGCTCCTCCACCCCTATACCTGGGGTACCTGCTCCTGCTGACTCCATAAGTTTAATCCGGAATTCTGTAAGGGGTGCGTACTGGTGGCAGAGAAGTCAGGCGCAGGAGGGCAAAAACTGATTTACAACGCAGTTAATAATAAAAACCACCGTTAACAGAACAATAAATCAAAGGGGTACAAAACCCGTCAACCACCAGCATAACATGCACAAGCACTTACAACAAACAATTCCGGACAAGGACATGGGGGGAACAGAGGGTTAAATACACAACATGTAATGATGGGATTGAAACCAAGTGTGTGGGAAGACAAGACAAAACAAATGGAAAATGAAAGGTGGATCGGCGATGGCTAGAAGACCGGTGACGTCGACCGCCGAACGTCGCCCGAACAAGGAGATGGGACCGACTTCGGAGGAAGTCGTGACAAAGTCACTTTAATAATGTTTACATGTCTTACATTACTCATCTCATATGTATATACTGTATCTTATACCATCTATTGCATCTTGCCTATGCCGCTCGACCATCGCTCATTCATATACTTATATGTACATATTCTTATTCCATCCCTTTAGATTTGTGTGTATAAGGTAGTTGTTGTGGAATTGTTAGATGACTTGTTAGATATTACTGGACTGTCGGGACTAGGAGCACAAGCATTTTGCTACACTTGCAATAACATCTGCTAACCATGTGTATGTGACCAATAACCTCTGTTAACCATGTGTATGTGACCAATAACATCTGTTAACCATGTGTATGTGACCAATAACATCTGCTAACCATGTGTATGTGACCGATAACACATGTTAACCATGTGTATGTGACCAATAACGTCTGCTAACCATGTGTATGTGACCAATAACATCTGTTAACCATGTGTATGTGACCAATAACATCTGCTAACCATGTGTATGTG
Organism: Salmo trutta; assembly: GCF_901001165.1. Lineage (NCBI taxonomy): Eukaryota > Metazoa > Chordata > Actinopteri > Salmoniformes > Salmonidae > Salmo > Salmo trutta. The sequence goes on from NC_042968.1 coordinate 44,802,768, forward strand.
ACCAATAACCTCTGCTAACCATGTGTATGTGACCAATAACATCTGATAACCAATAACATCTGCTAACCATGTGTATGTGACCAATAACATTTGATTTGATTACAGAGCTGCTTCTACCCCCAAGCCATAAGACTCCTGAACATCTTATCAAATGGCTACCCAGACTATTTGCTTAACACTTTTTTTACTTAACACTTTTTTTCTTAAAACTGCATTGTTGGTATAAGGGCTTGTAAGTAAGCATTTCACTGTAAGGTTTGTAAGGTACAATTTGATTTGATTTATGTCACTGTCCTCTCTGTTCTCTCATGACACGGGTGATTAGAGAACCAATAGCAACTCAGAATTCCTTACAACCTTAGAATGAACTCTTAAATCTCCACCCGGTACAACCAGAAGAGGACTGGCCACACCTTGGAACCTGGTTCCTCTCTAGGTTTCATCCTAGGTTCCTGCCTTTCTAAGGAGTTTTTTCCAAGCCTCTGGGCTTCTGCTCTGCATTGCTTGCTGTTTGGGGTTTCAGGCTAGGTATCTGTAAAGCACTTTGTGACAGCTACTGATGTAAAAAAGGGCTTTATAAAATAATGATTGATATAAAGGAAGCTATGTCTATAATCACCTTTAGAGGTTGACTCACAGCAGTGTCTAATAGAAAGTGTTATAGTAAATATATTCAATGACAAGGTTACCGTTTACTATCCATTTCAGGTCAAACATTTACTTGTTTATTTGGCATTTCTTATGACTCACAGCAATAGCAATGTAAATAATGACATCACATACAGTACAATATCTATGTAAATAATGACATCACACACACATACAGTACAATATATATGTAAATAATGACATCACACACACAGTACAATATATGTGTAAATAATGACATCACACACACATACAGTACAATATATAAGTCAATAATGACATCACACACATACAGTACAATATATAAGTAAATAATGACATCACAAACACGTATAGTACAATATAAATACCACAGCAACTGTAAGGTTGTTAGAAATACTAATTTATTGAAAACATTCAGATCTTATTTCAGGCAGATTGTTCCTTGTGTTAATAAGTCTCTCTGTGTGTCTATCTATTAATATGAGACCCTGTCGGTCTAAAGACTGACCGAACACCTCCCCATTTTATTGATGAATGTATTTTATTTTATAACTGCATTGTGTGGATGATTGTTTTCTGTTCTGAAGGGTGCTGGTGTTTCTAGATGAGGTCTGTTCTGAAGGGTACTGGTGTTTCTAGATGAGGTCTGTTCTGAAGGGTACTGGTGTTTCTAGATGAGGGCTGTTCTGAAGGGTACTGGTGTTTCTAGATGAGGTCTGTTCTGAAGGGTACTGGTGTTTCTAGATGAGGTCTGTTCTGAAGGGTACTGGTGTTTCTAGATGAGGTCTGTTCTGAAGGGTACTGGGGTTTCTAGATGAGGTCTGTTCTGAAGGGTACTGGTATTTCTAGATGAGGGCTGTTCTGAAGGGTATTAGTGTTTCTAGATGAGGTCTGTTCTGAAGGGTACTGGTGTTTCTAGATGAGGTCTGTTTTGAAGGGTACTGGTGTTTCTAGATGAGGTCTGTTCTGAAGGGTACTGGTGTTTCTAGATGAGGGCTGTTCTGAAGGGTACTGGTGTTTCTAGATGAGGGCTGTTCTGAAGAGTGCTGGTGTTTCTAGATGAGGGCGAGAGAGTGATTGAGATGGTGGTTTATTTTCCTTCTGTTTATTGCCTATTTCACTTGCTTTGGCAATGTAAACATACACTATGTATACATAAGTATGTGGACACCCCTTCAAATGAGTGGTTTCTGCTATTTCAGCCACATACAATCGAGCACACAGCCATGCAATCTCCATAGAGAAAACGTTGGCAGTAGGATAGCCTCACTGAAGAGCTCAGTGCCTTTCAACGTGGCACCTTTCCAACAATTCAGTTCGTCCAATTTCTGCCCTGCTAGAGCTGCCCCGGTGGAGGTGCTGTTATTGTGAAGTGGAAACGTCTAGGAGCAACAACGGCTCAGACGCAAAGTGGTAGGCCACACAAGCTCACAGAACGTGACTACCGACTGCTGAAGCGCGTAGCGTTTAAAAATCATCTGTCCTCGGTTGCAACATTCACTACTGAGTCCCAAACTGCCTCTGGAAGCAACATCAGCACAATAACTTTTCATCGGGAGATTCATGAAATGTATTTTCATGGGCGAGCAGCCTCACACAAGCCCAAGATCACCATGCGCAATGCCAAGTGTCGGCTGGTGTAAAGCTCGCCGCCATTGGACTCTGGAGCAGTGGAAAAGCATTTTCTGGAGTGATGAATCCCGCTTCACCATCTGGCATTCCAATGGACTAATCTGGGTTTGGCGGATGCCAGGAGAACACTACCTGGCCGAATGCATAGTGTCAACTGTAAAGTTTGGTGGAGGACGAATAATGGTCTGGGGCTGTTTTTCATGGTTCTGGCCCTTAGTTCCAGTGAAGGGAAATCTTACAGTGACATTCTAGACAATTCAGTGCTTCCAACTTTGAGGCAACAGTTTGGGGAAGGCCCTTTCCTGTTTCAGCATGACAATGCCCCCGTGCACAAAGCGAGGTCCATACAGAAATGGTTTGTCGAGATCGGTGTGGAAGAACTTGACTGGCCTACACAGACCCTGACCTTAACCCCATTGACCACCTTTGGGAGGAAGTGGAACGCTGACTGTTAGCCAGGCCTAATCACCCAACATCAGTGCCTGACCTCACTAATGCTTTTGTGGCTGAATGGAATCAAGCCCTTGCAGCAATGTTCCAACATCTAGTGGAAAGCCTTCCCAGAAGAGTGGAGGCTGTTATAGCAGCAAAAAGGGGAGGGGGGGGCAACTCCATATTAATGCCCATGATTTTGGAACTAGATGTTCGACTTTTGGTCATGTAGTGTATATTGCCCATGCCAATAAAGCCCTTTGAATTGAATGAAATGTAATGCTTGTGTGTGTGTGTGTGTGTGTGTGTGTGTGTGTGTGTGTGCGTGTGTGTGTGTGTGTGTGTGTGTACCCTGGTGAGTGCTGAGTATTAGGTTTCTATGTAATTTATTAGCTTGTTATACAAGACCTAGAAAGAGAAAGGAGTGGGGATAGAGAGGAGGGGGAGGGATAGAGTGGGGGGGCAGAGAGAGGGGGGAGGGAGAGGAGGAACAGAAGAGGGGGCAGGGAGAAGGGGGTCAGAGAGGTGGGGACATGGAGACAGTGAGAAAGGGCGCTGTGAAATACAGTCTGTATAGATAGAATGACAGAGGGAGAGAGAGAGACAGAGAGAGAGAGACAGAGAGAGAGAGAGAGAGAGAGAGTGAGACAGAGACAGAGAGAGAGAGAGAGAGACATAAAGACATACAGAGAGAGAGAGAGAGACATAAAGACATACAGAGACAGAAGGAGAGCCAACTGGAGATTGGTGGGTAGAACAGAAGAAAAACGAGTTACCTTCACACCTACATAGCAACATGGACGTTTCCACAGCAGCACAGCACAGTGAGATATTACATTTCAGTTGTACTCTCCATCTTCTCTGCTGGCTGCAATATTAATGGCCTGAAACAGACAGACAGACAGACAGACAGACAGACAGACAGACAGACAGTTATGAAACATTAACCTTTACAGTTATGAAACATGAACCTTTACTGTTATGAAACATGACCTTTACAGTTATGAAACATGAACCTTTACAGTTATGAAACATGAACATTTACAGTTATGAAACATGAACCTTTACAGTTATGAAACATGAACCTTTACAGTTATGAAACATGAACCTTTACAGTTATGAAACACGAACCTTAACTGTTATGAAACATGAACCTTAACAGTTATGAAACATGAACCTTTACAGTTATGAAACATGAACCTTAACTGTTATGAAACATGAACCTTTACTGTTATGAAACATGAACCTTTACAGTTATGAAACATGAACCTTTACAGTTATGAAACATGAACCTTTACAGTTATGAAAGATTAACCTTAACAGTTATGAAACATGAACATTTACAGTTATGAAACATGAACCTTTACTGTTATGAAACATGACCTTTACAGTTATGAAACATGAACCTTTACAGTTATGAAACATGGACCTTTACAGTTATGAAACATGAACCTTTACAGTTATGAAACATGAACCTTTACAGTTATGAAACACGAACCTTAACTGTTATGAAACATGAACCTTAACAGTTATGAAACATGAACCTTTACTGTTATGAAACATGAACCTTTACAGTTATGAAACATGAACCTTTACTGTTATGAAACATGACCTTTACAGTTATGAAACATGAACCTTTACAGTTATGAAACATGAACATTTACAGTTATGAAACATGAACCTTTACAGTTATGAAACATGAACCTTTACAGTTATGAAACACGAACCTTAACTGTTATGAAACATGAACCTTAACAGTTATGAAACATGAACCTTTACAGTTATGAAACATGAACCTTAACTGTTATGAAACATGAACCTTTACTGTTATGAAACATGAACCTTTACAGTTATGAAACATGAACCTTTACAGTTATGAAACATGAACCTTTACAGTTATGAAAGATTAACCTTAACAGTTATGAAACATGAACCTTTACAGTTATGAAACATGAACCTTTACTGTTATGAAACATGACCTTTACAGTTATGAAACATGAACCTTTACAGTTATGAAACATGAACCTTTACAGTTATGAAACATGAACCTTTACAGTTATGAAACATGAACCTTTACAGTTATGAAACACGAACCTTAACTGTTATGAAACATGAACCTTAACAGTTATGAAACATGAACCTTTACTGTTATGAAACATGAACCTTTACAGTTATGAAACACGAACACGGTGGGTATGCAAGTGTGTGTTTGTGTGTTTGTGTGAGTACATGCACTGTAATAGGGTGTACCCCACATGACACTACCTCGTTCCTGATTCCTCCATGTGACTTCAGCCTTTATCTTCACCCTGCATGACACCAGCGTGACATCACCTCAAATGACTTATACCTGCATGGTGTTTCTCCGGCCAGGGAGCCTGTCTGCTCTGCTTTCTAACAGCTGTGATGTCAGCCCTGCAGAGAGAGAGAGAGGGGAGGGGAGCGGGGGAAGGAGAGAGATAGAGAGAGATGGAAAAAGAGGGGGAGAGAGAGAGGGAGGAGGGAAGGGGGGGTGACAGGGGAAGATGAAAGGCTGCAGCACCCCTGCTGTACGTGTCCATAGCTGTGCCAACTCCCCCCAACACCTCTTCTCTGTCTCCTGTCTCGCTCCTCTCGCTCCTCTCTCTCCTGTCACTCTCCTCTCTCTCTCCTGTCTCTCTCCTGTCTCTCCTGTCTCTCTCTCCTCCTCTCCTGTCTCTCTCCTCCTCTCCTGTCTCTCTGCCCTAACCCCACTCCTCTCCTCTCTCTCCTGTCTCTCTCCTCCTCTCCTGTCTCTCCTGTCTCTCTCCTCCTCTCCTGTCTCTCCTCCTCTCTCCTGTCTCTCTCCTCCTCTCCTGTCTCTCTCCTCCTCTCCTGTCTCTCCTCCTCTCCTGTCTCTCTCCTGTCTCTCTCCTCCTCTCCTGTCTCTCTGCCCTAACCCCACTCCTCTCCTCTCTTTCCGGTCTCTCCTGTCTCTCTCCTGTCTCTCTCCTGTCTCTCCTACACTCTACACACTACACTCTACACACTCTCCCCACACACTACACACTCTCTCTACACACTGTCCCTACACACTATCCCTACACACTCTCTCTACATTCTCTCTACACACTCTCTCTACACACTCTCTCCACACTCTCCCTACACGCTCTCTACACACTGCCCCTACACACTAACCCTACACACTCCCTCTACACTCTCTCTACACACATATCAGATCATTACACATGAACGACCCACCTGTACTTTAAATAGCCCTACATGTGTGATGGTCTCATGTCAGATCACAGTTGAATTTAGCACAATATAGTATTAATGACATATACAGTCGTGGCCAAAAGTTTTGAGAATGACACAAATATTAATTTTCACAAAGTCTGCTGCCTCGGTTTGTATGATGGCAATTTGCATATACTCCAGAATGTTATGAAGAGTGATCAGATGAATTGCAATTAATTGCAAAGTCCCTCTTTGCCATGCAAATTAACTGAATCCCCCGAAAACATTTCCACTGCATTTCAGCCCTGCCACAAAAGGACCAGCTGACATCATGTCAGTGATTCTCTCGTTAACACAGGTGTGAGTATTGACGAGGACAAGGCTGGAGATCACTCTGTCATGCTGATTGAGTTCAAATAACAGACTGGTAGCTTCAAAAGGAGGGTGGTGTTTGGAATCATTGTTATTCCTCTGTCAACCATGGCTACCTGCAAGGAAACATGTGCCGTCATCATTGCTTTGCACAAAAAGGGCTTCACAGGCAAGGATATTGCTGCCAGTAAGATTGCACCTAAATCAACCATTTATCGGATCATCAATAACTTCAAGGAGAGCGGTTCAATTGTTGTGAAGAAGGCTTCAGGGCGACCAAGAAAGTCCAGCAAGCAGCAGGACCGTCTCCTAAAGTTGATTCAGCTGTGGGATCGGGGCACCACCAATACAGAGCTTGCTCAGGAATGGCAGCAGGCAGGTGTGAGTGCATCTGCACGCACAGTGAGGCGAAGACATTTGGAGGATGGCCTGGTGTCAAGAAGGGCAGCAAAGAAGCCACTTCTTTCCAGGAAAAACATCAGGGACAGACTGATATTCTGCAAAAGGTACAGGGATTGGACTGCTGAGGACAGGGATGAAGTCATTTTCTCTGATAAATCCCCTTTCCGATTGTTTGGGGCATCCGGAAAAAAGCTTGTCCGGAGAAGACAAGGTGAGCGCTACCATCAGTCCTGTGTCATGCCAACAGTAAAGCATCCTGAGACCATTCATGTGTGGGGTTGCTTCTCAGCCAAGGGAGTGGGCTCCCTCACAATTTTGCCTAAGAACACAGCCATGAATAAAAAATGGTACCAACACATCCTCCGAGAGCAACTTCTCCCAACCATCCAGGAACAGTTTGGTGATGAACAATTCCTTTTCCAGCATGATGGAGCACCTTGCCATAAGGCAAAAGTGATAACTAAGTGGCTCGGGGAACAAAACATCAATATTTTGGGTCTATGGCCAGGAAACTCCCCAGACCTTAATCCCATTGAGAACTTGTGGTCAATCCTCAAGAGGCGGGTGGACAAACAAAAACTCACAAATTCTGACAAATTCCAAGCATTGATTATGCAAGAATAGGCTGTCATCAGTCAGGATGTGGCCCAGAAGTTAAACTTCTTTGGGCTAGGGGGCAGTATTTTGACGTCTGGATGCTTGTCATCAGAAGGCCCAGAAGCTAGGATATGCATATATGCATATTTTGGATAGAAAACACTCTAAAGTTTCTAAAACTGTTACAATGTCTGTGAGTATAACAGAACTGATATGGCAGGTGAAAACCCAAGGACAAACCATCCAGAAAAAATAGAATTCAGCCCACCATTGATTCCTATGGCTGTCATTTTTAATATGAAGTGAAAACCTCCCAGATGGCAGTTCCTAGGACTTCCACTAGATGTCATCAGTCTTTAGAAAGAGTTTCAGGCTTGTTTTTGGAAAAATGAGCTAGAATTTGTAGTTTTTCTAAGTGGCTCCCATTTTGGCAGTAGAGTTTGTTACGCGTCCTGGTGAATGCGCGTACTTTGTTGTTTATCAGCCCTACCCTACAATAATGATTCTCCATCTTAAATTGTATTGTTTATTTACGTATTAGGGTACCTGAGGTTTGATTATAAACGTTGTTTGACTTGTTTGGATAAGTTTATTGGTAACGTTCGGGATTCATTTTGTATGCATTTTAGAGGAGGAAAACGGGAGGATTATTGTATGAAGCTCGCCAGCTAAAATGAGTTTTTGGGGATATGAAGAAGGACTTTATCGAACAAAACGACCATCTGTGATGTAGCTGGGGCCTTTTGGAGTGCCAACAGAAGAAGATCTTCAAAGGTAAGTGATTTATTTTATCGCTATTTCTGACTTTTGTGGCGCATCTGCCTGGTTGGAAAATGTTTTCAATGCTTTTGTGTGCTGGGGGCTGTCCTCAGATAATCGCATGCTGTGCTTTCACCGTAAAGCCTTTTTGACATCTGACACAGTGGCTGGATTAACAAGAAGTTAAGCTTTTAACTGATGTATGACACTTGTATTTTCATGAATGTTAAATATGACTATTTCTGTAATTTGAATTTCGTGCTCTGCAATTTCCCCCGGAAGGTGTCGAGATGGGACGCTAGCACTGATCCACAAGAAGTTTTAATAGACAGCATGCCAGGGCGGATTGCAGAGTTCTTGAATAGAAGGGTCAACACTGCAAATATTGACTCTTTGCATCAACTTCATGTAATTGTCAATAAAAGCCTTTGACACTTATGAAATGCTTGTAATTATACTTCAGTATTCCATAGTAACATCTGACAAAAATATCTAAAGACACTGAAGCAGCAAACTTTGTGGAACTTAATATTTGTGCTTTCTCAAAACTTTTGGCCACGACTGTACATACGCCTGATATCAGCTGACAGTAGGGTAGGGCTGGTCCTGTATGGGACTGTACCCAAATCCTACCCACGCAGACTAACCTCGGACTCTAACCCCAGACATGAGTCAGCTAATTACACCAGTAACTCCCACTCTCAGACACTCCAGGGCTCTGTCCCAAATAGAACCCTCACTCTCAGACACTCCAGGGCTCTGTCCCAAATAGAACCCTCACTCTGTCACTCCAGAGCTCTGTCCCAAATAGAACCCTCACTCTCAGTCACTCCAGGGCTCTGTCCCAAATAGAACCCTCACTCTCAGTCACTCCAGGGCTCTGTCCTCACTCTCAGTCACTCCAGGGCTCTGTCCTCACTCTCAGTCACTCCAGGGCTCTGTCCTCACTCTGTCACTCCAGGGATCTGTCCTCACTCTCAGTCACTCCAGGGATCTGTTCTCACTCTCAGTCACTCCAGGGCTCTGTCCTCACTCTGTCACTCCAGGGATCTGTTCTCACTCTCAGTCACTCCAGGGCTCTGTCCTCACTCAGTCACTCCAGGGCTCTGTCCTCACTCTCAGTCACTCCAGGGATCTGTTCTCACTCTCAGTCACTCCAGGGCTCTGTCCTCACTCTGTCACTCCAGGGATCTGTCCTCACTCTCAGTCACTCCAGGGCTCTGTCCTCACTCTGTCACTCCAGGGATCTGTCCTCACTCTGTCACTCCAGGGATCTGTTCTCACTCTCAGTCACTCCAGGGATCTGTCCTCACTCTGTCACTCCAGGGATCTGTCCTCACTCTCAGTCACTCCAGGGCTCTGTCCTCACTCTGTCACTCCAGGGATCTGTCCTCACTCTGTCACTCCAGGGCTCTGTCCTCACTCAGTCACTCCAGGGCTCTGTCCTCACTCTCAGTCACTCCAGGGCTCTGTCCTCACTCTGTCACTCCAGGGATCTGTCCTCACTCTCAGTCACTCCAGGGCTCTGTCCCAAATGGAACCTTATTCACTATAATGCTCTACTGTTACAATACTGACTGTCATTATAACTACATCATTACAGTGTTGTTAAGGGAACGAGCGTGTGTGTGTGTGTGTGTGTGTGTGTGTGTGTGTGTGTGTGAACTCTGGGTGTCAGCAGAAGCACTAAGATCTGTCTCACTGTCCAACACTTTGTCTGCGTATGTCTCATATGCACACATAGAGAGAGAGGGACACACACAACACACACACACACACACACACACACACACACACACACACACACACACACACACACACACACACACACACACACACACACACACACACACACACACACACACACACACACACACACACACACACACACACACACAAACACACACACACAGGGTTATGATCGATATCAGTGAAAGGTCCTTGTTGTTCTACTCTGAGCCTAATCAGGCTGAGCCACTAAGAAGCATGCAGTGTCTGTGTGTGTGTGTTGCAGTGTGTGTGTGTCTGTGTGGAACAGAGCTGCTGTTGTCTAGGGAAAACAACAGGGTCATTTTACGTAACAACGCTTTAATCTCCTAGTTACCTTTTTACTGCTCTGTGTTCTGATTATCTACGACCGGTTCTGTCTGGCTGGGGCTGCCCTCTCTCTGTGCGTACAGGGCTGTTCTTGCACCGTGTGTATGAATATACAATGTGTTCTGTGTGTGTGGTGTGGCCAGTAGGTAACTTGAGGACACTCTGAGAGAACAGTAATGACCCGTGTGTGGGGTGTCTGTCTGAACATGTCTATTTTTTTTACACTGTCTCTATGCACACTGACAGGACTCTACACACTGACAGCACTCTACACACTGACAGGACTCTACACACTGACACACTGACAGGACTCTACACACTGACAGGACTCTATACACTGACAGGACTCTACATACTGACAGGACTCTACACACTGACAGGACTCTACACACTGACAGGACTCTACACACTGACAGGATTCTACACACTGACAGGATTCTACACACTGACAGGACTCTACACACTGACAGGACTCTACACACTGACACACTGACAGGGCTCTACAAACTGACAGGACTCTACACACTGACAGGACTCTACACACTGACACACTGACAGGACTCTACAAACTGACAGGACTCTACACACTGACAGGACTCTACAAACTGACAGGACTCTACACACGGACAGGACTCTACACACGGACAGGACTCTACACACGGACAGGACTCTACACACTGATAGGACTCTACACACTGATAGGACTCTACACACTGACAGGATTCTATACACTGACAGGACTCTACACACTAACAGGACTCTACACACTGACAGGACTCTACACACTGACAGGACTCTACACACTGACAGGACTCTACACACTGACAGGACTCTACAAACTGACACACTGACAGGACTCTACACACTGACAGGACTCTACACACTGACAGGACTCTACACACTGACAGGATTCTATACACTGACAGGACTCTACACACTGACAGGACTCTACACACTGACAGGACTCTACACACTGACAGGACTCTACACACTCACGCACACTCCAACACAGACAACATGCAAACACATCACATTTTGGATGTGATGTTTGGAACTTGGTAGTGAGTGTTGCAAACGAGGACAGACGATTTTTACGCGCTTCAGCACTCGGTGGTCTCGTCCTGTGAGCTTGTGTAGCCTACCACTTTGCGGCTGAGCCGTTGTTTCTCCTAGACGTTTCCATTTCACAATAACAGCATTTACAGTTGACCGGGGCAGCTCTAGCAGGACAGACATTTTACCAACTGACTTGATAGAAATGTGACATCCTATGACAGTGCCACGTTGATAGTCACTGAGCTTTTCAGTACGGGCCATTCTACTGCCAAAGTTTGTCTAAAGAGATTGCATGGCTGTGTGCTCGATTTTATACACCTGACAGCAACAGGTGTGGCTGGAATAGTCTAATCCACTAATTTGAAGGGGTGTCCACATACTTTTGGCCATGTAATGTGTCAACCTCTATCACTCCAGTATCCCTGCACATTGTAAATATGGTATTGGAACTGACCCTGGAACTGTCCCTGTATATAGCTACTGTCCCTGGAACTGACTGTGTATATAGCTACTGACCCTGGAACTGTTCCTGTATATAGCTACTGACCCTGGAACTGTTCCTGTATATAGCCACTGACCCTGGAACTGTCCCTGTATATAGCTACTGACCCTGGAACTGTCCCTGTATATAGCTACTGACCCTGGAACTGACCCTGTATATAGCCACTGACCCTGGAACTGTCCCTGTATATAGCTACTGACCCTGGAACTGTCCCTGTATATAGCCACTGACCCTAGAACTGTCCCTGTATATAGCCACTGACCCTGGAACTGTCCCTGCATATAGCTACTGACCCTGGAACTGACCCTGTATATAGCTACTGACCCTGGAACTGACCCTGTATATAGCTACTGACCCTGGAACTGACCCTGTATATAGCTACTGACCCTGGAACTGACCCTGTATATAGCTACTGACCCTGGAACTGACCCTGTATATAGCTACTGACCCTGGAACTGACCCTGTATATAGCTTCTGACCCTGGAACTGTATACAGCTACTTACCCTGGAACTGACCCTGTATATGCTCTCGTTGGCTGGCCTTCACTTCATAATCGTCGACAAACACATTGGCTCCAGGTCATCTACAAGACCCTGCTAGGTAAAGTCCCCCCTTATCTCCGCTCACTGGTCACCATAGCAGCACCCACCTGTAGCACGCGCTCCAGCAGGTATATCTCTCTGGTCACCCCTAAAGCCAACTCCTCCTTTGGTCGTCTCTCCTTCCAGTTCTCAGCTGCCAATGACTGGAACGAACTACAAAAATCTCTAAAACTGGAAACACTTATCTCCCTCACTAGCTTTAAGCACCAACTGTCAGAGCAGCTCACAGATCTCTGCACCTGTACATAGCCCATCTTTAATTGAGCCCAAACTACTACCTTTTCCCCTACTGTATTTATTTATTTTATTTATTTTGCTCCTTTGCACCATATTATTTATATTTTAACTTTTAACTTTCTTCAAACTACAAATCTACCATTCCAGTGTTTTTCTTGCCATACTTTATTTACTTTGCCACCATGGCATTTTTTTGCCTTTACCTCCATTATCTCACATCATTTGCTCACATTGTATATAGTCTTATTTTTTTCTACTGCATCATTGATTGTATGTTGTTTTACTCCATGTGTAACTCTGTGTTTTTGTATGTTGTCGAACTGCTTTGCTTTATCTTGGCCAGGTCGCAATTGTAAATGAGAACTTGTTCTCAACTTGCCTACCTGGTTAAATAAAGGTGAAATAAAATAAATAAAAATATATATATATATACAAAGTAAATACAATATAGCAATTAAAACACTGGAATGGTAGATTTGTAGTGGAAGAAAGTGCAAAGTAGAAATAGAAATAATGGGGTGCAAAGGAGCAAAATAAATAAATAAATAAATAAATACAGTAGGGGAAGAGGCAGTTGTTTGGGCTAAATTATAGATGGGCTATGTACAGGTGCAGTAATCTGTGAGCTGCTCTGACAGCTGGTGCTTAAAGCAAGTGAGGGAGATAAGTGTTTCCAGTTTCAGAAATTTTTGTAGTTCGTTCCAGTCATTGGCAGCAGAGAACTGGAAAGAGAGGCGGCCGAAGGAGGAATTGGCTTTAGGGGTGACCAGAGAGATATACCTGCTGGAGCGCGTGCTACAGGTGAGTGCTGCTATGGTGACCGGCGAGCTGAGATAAGGGGGGACTTTACCTAGCAGGGTCTTGTGGATGACCTGGAGCCAGTGGGTTTGGTGACGAGTATGAAGCGAGGGCCAGCCAACGAGAGCGTACAGGTCACAGCGGTGGGTAGTATATGGGGCTTTGGTGACAAAACAGATGGCACTGTGATAGACTGCATCCAATTTATTGAGTAGGGTATTGGAGGCTATTTTGTAAATGACATCGCCGAAGTCGAGGATCGGTAAGATGGTCAGTTTTACGAGGGTATGTTTGGCAGCATGAGTGAAGGATGCTTTGTTGTGAAATAGGAAGCCAATTCTAGATTTAACTTTGGATTGGAGATGTTTGATGTGAGTCTGGAAGGAGAGTTTAGACTAACCAGACACCTAGGTATTTGTAGTTGTCCACGTATTCTAAGTCAGAACTGTCCAGAGTAGTGATGCTGGACGCGCGGGCAGGTGCAGGCAGCGATCGGTTGAAGAGCATGCATTTAGTTTTACTTGTATTTAAGAGCAGTTGGAGGCCACGGAAGGACAGTTGTATGGCTTTGAAGCTCGTCTGGAGGGTTGTTAACACAGTGTCCAAAGAAGGGCCAGAAGTATACAGAATGGTGTCGTCTGCGTAGAGGTGGATCAGAGACTCACCAGCAGCAAGAGCGACATCATTGATGTATACAGAGAAAAGAGTCGGCCCAAGAATTGAACCCTGTGGTACCCCCATAGAGACTGCCAGAGGTCCTGACAACAGGCCCTCCGATTTGACACACTGAACTCTGTCTGAGAAGTAGTTGGTGAACCAGGCGAGGCATCATTTGAGAAACCAACCAACAATATAGCTTCTTACTTTCTTCTGTTATTATTTTTATTCTACCTTGTTATTTTTAGTACTACATTGTTGGTGTCAGAGTTAGTAAGAAAAAGGCATTTGACTGTACTTGTGCAGGTGATGTTAAAACTTCAACTTGTATGGTTGAATGTGTACTGTGTATATGAGGCTGTGTCAGAGTGGCTGGTGCAACATTCACTAACCAGCTTCCCATTGTCCCCCCCTCTCCTTAACCCTCCTCTCTCTCTCTCCTTACCCCCCTCTCTCTCCTTACCCCCCTCTCTCTCTCCTTACCCCTCCTCTCTCTCTCTCCTTACCCCTCCCCTCTCTCTCTCCTTAACCCTCCTCCCTCTCTCTCCTTACCCCTCCTCTCTCTCTCTCCTTACCCCTCCTCTCTCTCTCTCTCCTTACCCCTCCTCTCTCTCTCTCTCCTTACCCCTCCTCTCTCTCCTTACCCCCCCTCTCTCTCCTTACCCCTCCTCTCTCTCTCTCATTCCCCCCCTCTCTCTCATTCCCCCCTCTCTCTCATTCCCCCCCTCTCTCTCATTTCCCCCCCTCTCTCTCCTTACCCCCATCTCCATTCTCCTCCCCTCTCCTCTCTCCATTCTACTCCTCCCCCCTCCATTCTCCTCCTTCTCCCCGCTCTCTCCATTCTCCCTCTATACTCCTCAATCTCAATTCTATACTCCTCGTCACCTTCTCAAACCCCATTTCTGATCCAATTGGTTTTGAGGAGACGAGGAGAGAGGACGTGAGGAGAATGAGATCTTCACAAAGACTGGTCACTAACCCCCCTCTCCTCTCTTACCCATCCTCATCCTCCACTTCTCCCTCTCCTGTGCCAGATGGATTGAACAGTATCTACTGTTAGTGAAGAGGTCAGACAGTCCTTCCCCTCCCCCTTTCAACTCTCCATCTTTAACCTCCATTAGAAAATGGACATCTCAAAACAAAAACAAAAGTAAAACTTTAAAAAATAATCATAACAAAGAGACTGAGGTTTGGTCATTGAGATAAACACCTAGTTCATCTTCTCTTTATTCCTACAGCTGTACAGAGCTCTCTCTCTCTCTCTCACACACAGTCATCATTAGAAAATATACAAACTACAAATGAAACGTTTAGGTCTACATCGCGACGCATTGGATATAACAAAACACTGATAATACAGTGGTATGATAAGAAAAATGACATCATTCATCATCTTCCTCCTCTTCATCGCTGATGACGTATTTCTTTGCCTTCTTGGGTTCCACTTCCTCCTCGTCATCCTCCTCAGCCTTCCTCTTCCCTGAACTCTCCCCTTCCTACAGAGAGAGGAGAGAGAGGGGGGAGAAAGAGGGAGGGGGGAGAGAGACAGGAAAAATGTGATTTGACTCACTTCAGATCTGCCTCAAAGTGCTTTGTTACCTGAACTAGATTCCTATATGTAGTGATTCACACTGTCTTCTGCTGGTAGATCATAGGACTGCACCCTCTGTCACAACTCATCTCTCCATTCTCTCACTATACTAACACCTGTGTGTGTGTGTGTGTGTGTGTGTGTGTGTGTGTGTGTGTGTGTGTGTGTGTCTCACCTCGTCAGAGTCTAGTTTCTTGGCCTTGAGCAGTCTCTGGGCTTTATCATCATCAGAACCCTCATCACTGTCAGACGAGTAGATCCTAGCACGCTCCTCTATATGGAGGGAGGAGAGGGACGGAAGAGAGGGGGGGACGGAAAAGAGGGGGACGGAGGAGAGGAGGGGGACGGAGCAGAGTAGGGGGACGGAAGAGAGGGGGGGACGGAAGAGAGGGGGGGACGGAGCAGAGGAGGGGGACGGAGCAGAGGAGGGGGACGGAGCAGAGGAGGGGGACGGAAGAGAGGAGGGGGACGGAAGAGAGGAGGGGGACGGAGCAGAGGAGGGGGACGGAGCAGAGGAGGGGGACGGAGCAGAGGAGGGGGAGGGAAGAGAGGAGGGGGAGACGGTGTAGAGAAAGGGAGAGAATGCATTAACATGAGCAAATACAAACATTTTCGCTGTCTCCTCAGCCCTTGTATTTGACCTGGATGTGTCTCTGTTTAGATATGGTGTGTGTCCTCACCCCTCAGTCCTCCTCCTCCTCCTCCTTTGTATTTGCTCTTGATGGCGGCCAGGCTGACCGACTCGTCCCCCTCCTCATCGTCGTCATAGCGATCAGGCTCCAAGTAACCGGCGCTCAGACCTCGTTGGTGCTGCTTCTCTCTCATCCGCCGCTGTTGGCCCTCACGGCGGATAGACGCACGCAGACGCTCCTCCTCTTTCTGTAGGGGGAGGGAGAGAGGAAGGGAGGAGCAGGAGGAGACGGGTCAACATTTTAACCCCTCAAATGAGGTAAGGTGTCGTCCTGTCTATTTGAAATGTTCTGAGAAAACATAGGAGACTGTAATCAGCAATAGAAGCCCAGTCAGTGCTTCTAGTAACAACAGAAATTCTGTCTCGTCTACAGACTAGTTATTATACTGAACAAAAATATAAAACGCAACATGGAAAGTGTTGCTCCCATGTTTTTAATGAGCTGATATAAATGATTCAAGAAATGTTCCATAAGCACAAAAAGCTTATTTCGCTCAAATGTTGTCCACAAATTTGTTTACATCCCTGTTACTGAGCATTTCTCCTTTGCCAAGATAATCCATCCATCTGACAAGTGTGGAATATCAAGAAGCTGATTAAACAGCATGATCATTACTCAGGTGCACCTTGTGCTGGGGCCAATAAAAGGCCACTCTAAAATGTGCAGTTTGGTCACACAATACAATGCCACAGATGTCTCAAGTTTTGAGGGATCGGGCAATATGCATGCTGACTGCAGGAATGTCCAGAGAATTTTATGTTAATTTCTCTACCATAAAGCACCTCCGTAACATTGTTTTAGAGAATTCTGAGATCAGCCACCTGGACAGCTGATGAAACTGTGGGATCATCTGAGACCAGCCACCAGGACAGCTGATGAAACTGTGGGATCATCTGAGATCAGCCACCCAGACAGCTGATGAAACTGTGGGATCATCTGAGATCAGCCACCTGGACAGCAGATGAAACTATGGGTTTGCACAACTGAAGAATTTCTGTACAAACTGTCAGAAACCGTCTCAGGGAAGCTCATCTGAGTGCTCGTCGTCCTCACCAGGGTCTTGACCTGACTGCAGTTCAGTTGTAACCGACTTGTGGGTAAATGCTCACCTTTGATGGCAACAGGCACACTGGAGAAGTTTCAACTGTACCGGGCAGATGGCGTTGTGTGGGCGAGCAGTTTGCTGATGTCAACGTTATGAACAGAGTGCCCCATGATGGCGGTGGGGTTATGGTATGGGCAGGCATGAGTTACAGACAACGAACCTAATTGCATTTTATCAATGGCAGTTTGAATGCACAGAGATACTGTGACGAGACCCTCAGGACCATTGTTGTGCCATTCATCCACCGCCATCACCTCATGTTTCAGCATGATAATGCACGGCCCCATGTTGCAAGGATCTGTACACCATTCCTGGAAGCTGAAAATGTCCCAGTTCTTCCATGGCCTGCATACTCACCAGACATGTCACCCATTGAGCATGTTTGGGATGCTCTGGATCAACGTATAGAACAGCGTGTTCCAGTTCCCGCCAATATCCAGAAACTTCACACAGCCATTGAAGAGGAATGGGACAACATTCCACAGGCCACAATCAACAGCCTGATCAACTCTATGTGAAGGAGATGTGTCACGCTGCATGAGGCTAATGGTGGTCGCGCCAGATACTGACTGGTTTTCTTTATCTAAGGTATCTGTGACCAACAGATGCATATCTGTATTCCCAGTCATGTGAAATCCATAGATCAAGGCCTAATGAATTTATTTTCATTGACTGATTTACTTAAATGAACTGTAACTCAGTAAAATCTTTTAGATGGTTGCATTTTTGCGTTAATATTTTTGTTGAGTGTAGTTCTGCCAACATTACACCACACATCTCTTAACCTTATTACATGACATCCTATATGAAACCACACAGTCCAGTGTGTGTTACATTTACATTACATTTAAGTCATTTAGCAGACGCTCTTATCCAGAGCGACTTACAAATTGGGGGGTTAGAAGGATTACTTTATCCTATCCCAGGTATTCCTTAAAGAGGTGGGGTTTCAGGTGTCTCCGGAAGGTGGTGATTGACTCCGCTGTCCTGGCGTCGTGAGGGAGCTTGTTCCACCATAGGGGTGCCAGAGCAGCGAACAGTTTTGACTGGACTGAGCGGGAACTGTGCTTCGTCAGAGGTAGGGGGGCCAGCAGGCCAGAGGTGGATGAGCGCAGTGCCCTTGTTTGGGTGTAGGGCCTGATCAGAGCCTGAAGGTACATGTTACCTTGATCATCTCGTTGCGTTGAGACTCAGGGTCTCGTCCAGCCATGGGCAGTATTCTAATCTTCTGGGTCTTAGAGCAGCGGTCAGCCAGAGAGAGGGTCATCTTCCTATGGGTGGCGCTGTCTGTTGAGTGGGGTCTGGAGAGAAAACACACAATAATAGCTTTATCTCAAATCAGATATTCATGTTTATTCCTTCAGACTGAAAGAGGAACAGACTCTCAGAATTCTGTACCAAAACAAGTCCCGTTGTATTCTAATAATGTACCAAAACAAGTCCCGTTCTATTCTAATAACGTACCAAAACAAGTCCCGTTCTATTCTAATAACGTATAAAAACAAGTCCCTATCTATTCTAGTACTGTACCAAAACAAGTCCCGTTCTATTCTAGTACTGTACCAAAACAAGTCCCGTTCTATTCTAATACTGTACCAAAACAAGTCGCGTTCTATTCTAGTACTTGACCAAAACAAGTCGCGTTCTATTCTAGTACTTGACCAAAACAAGTCCCGTTCTATTCTAATACTGTACCAAAACAATTCACGTTCTATTCTAGTACTTTATCAAAACAAGTCCCGTTCTACTGTAGTAATGTACCAAAACAAGTCCCGTTCCATTCTAATAATGTACCAAAACAAGTCCCGTTCCATTCTAGTACTGTACCAAAACAAGTCCCGTTCCATTCTAGTACTGTACCAAAACAAGTCCCGTTCTATTCTAATAACGTAACAAAACAAGTCCCGTTCTATTCTAATAACGTACCAAAACAAGTCCCGTTCCATTCTAGTACTGTACCAAAACAAGTCCCGTTCTATTCTAGTACTGTACCAAAACAAGTCCCGTTCTATTCTAATACTTTACCAAAACAAGTCCCGTTCTATTCTAATAACGTACAAAAACAAGTCCCTTTCTATTCTAATAACGTACAAAAACAAGTCCCGTTCTATTCTAATACTGTACCAAAACAAGTCGCGTTCTATTCTAATACTGTACCAAAACAAGTCCCGTTCTATTCTAATAACGTACAAAAACAAGTCCCTTTCTATTCTAATAACGTACAAAAACAAGTCCCGTTCTATTCTAATACTGTACCAAAACAAGTCCCGTTCTATTCTAGTACTGTACCAAAACAAGTCCCGTTCTACTGTAGTACTTTATCAAAACAAGTCCCGTTCTACTGTAGTAATGTACCAAAACAAGTTCCGTTCCATTCTAATACTGTACCAAAACAAGTCCCGTTCCATTCTAGTACTGTACCAAAACAAGTCCCGTTCCATTCTAGTACTGTACCAAAACAAGTCCCGTTCCATTCTAGTACTGTACCAAAACAAGTCCCGTTCCATTCTAGTACTTTACCAAAACAAGTCCCGTTCTATTGTAATACTTTACCAAAACAAGTCCTGTTCTATTCTAGTATTTTACCAAAACAAGTCCCGTTCTATTCTAGTATTTTACCAAAACAAGCCCCGTTCTATTCTAGTATTTTACCAAAACAAGCCCCGTTCTATTCTAATAGTTTACCAAAACAAGTCCCGTTCTATTCTAATAGTTTACCAAAACAAGTCCCGTTCTATTCTAGTACTTTACCAAAACAAGTCCCGTTTTTTGGTAAAGCATTACAATAGAACGGGACTTGTTTTGGTAAAGTATTACAATAGCAAGTCCCGTTCTATTCTAGTACTTTACCAAAACAAGTCCCGTTCTATTCTAGTACTTTACCAAAACAAGTCCCGTTTTATTCTAGTACTTTACCAAAACAAGTCCCGTTTTTTGGTAAAGCATTACAATAGAACGGGACTTGTTTTGGTAAAGTATTACAATAGCAAGTCCCGTTATATTCTAATACTGTACCAAAACAAGTCCCGTTCTATTCTAGTACTTTACCAAAACAAGTCCCGTTCTATTGTAATAATGTACCAAAACAAGTCCCGTTCCATTCTAATACTGTACCAAAACAAGTCCCGTTCTATTGTAATAATTTACCTAAACAAGTCCCGTTCTATTCTAATATTTCCATTTCCATTTTAGTCATTTAGCAGACGCTCTTATCCAGAGCGACTTACAGTAGTGAATGCATACATTTCATAATTTTTTTTCCCATACTGGTCCCCCATGGGAATCGAACCCACAACCCTGGCGTTGCAAACACCATGCTCTACCAACTGAGCCACATGATTTCCAAAACAAGCCCATTCTATTCTAATATTTCCAAAACAAACCCCGTTCTATTCTAATACTTTTATTGTAAGCAGCTTGGCTTAAGGTAGACAGTAACCCACTCTGTTCTGATCTCTCAGATAAGACGTGTTTGGACGGAGCTCAGCTTAGATACTGTGTTGTTCACTATTCCATCTGGACGGAGCTCAGCTTAGATACTGTGTTGTCGTTCACTATTCCGTCTGGACGGAACTCAGCTTAGATACTGTGTTGTCGTTCACTAGTCCATCTGGACGGAGCTCAGCTTGGATACTGTGTTGTTGTTCACTAGTCCATCTGGACGGAGCTCAGCTTAGATACTGTGTTGTTGTTCACTAGTCCATCTGGACAGAGCTCAGCTTAGATACTGTGTTGTTGTTCACTATTCCATCTGGACGGAGCTCAGCTTAGATACTGTGTTGTTGTTCACTATTCCATCTGGACGGAGCTCAGTTTAGATACTGTGTTGTTCACTATTCCGTCTGGACGGAGCTCAGCTTAGATACTGTGTTGTTGTTCACTAGTCCATCTGGACGGAGCTCAGCTTAGATACTGTGTTGTTCACTATTCCATCTGGACGGAGCTCAGCTTAGATACTGTGTTGTTGTTCACTAGTCCATCTGGACGGAGCTCAGCTTAGATACTGTGTTGTTGTTCACTAGTCCATCTGGACGGAGCTCAGCTTAGATACTGTGTTGTTGTTCACTAGTCCATCTGGACGGAGCTCAGCTTAGATTCTGTGTTGTTCACTATTCCATCTGGACGGAGCTCAGCTTAGATACTGTGTTGTTCACTATTCCATCTGGACGGAGCTCAGCTTAGATACTGTGTTGTTGTTCACTAGTCCATCTGGACGGAGCTCAGCTGAGATACTGTGTTGTTGTTCACTAGTCCATCTGGACGGAGCTCAGCTTAGATACTGTGTTGTTCACTATTCCATCTGGACGGAGCTCAGCTTAGATACTGTGTTGTTGTTCACTAGTCCATCTGGACGGAGCTCAGCTTAGATACTGTGTTGTTGTTCACTATTCCATCTGGACAGAGCTCAGCTTAGATACTGTGTTGTTCACTACTCCATCTGGACGAAGCTCAGCTTAGATACTGTGTTGTTGTTCACTAGTCCATCTGGACGGAGCTCAGCTTAGATACTGTGTTGTTGTTCACTATTCCATCTGGACGGAGCTCAGCTTAGATACTGTGTTGTTGTTCACTAGTCCATCTGGACGGAGCTCAGCTTAGATACTGTGTTGTTCACTATTCCATCTGGACGGAGCTCAGCTTAGATACTGTGTTGTTGTTCACTAGTCCATCTGGACGGAGCTCAGCTTAGATACTGTGTTGTTGTTCACTATTCCATCTGGACGGAGCTCAGCTTAGATACTGTGTTGTTGTTCACTAGTCCATCTGGACGGAGCTCAGCTTTGATACTGTGTTGTTGTTCACTATTCCATCTGGACGGAGCTCAGTTTAGATACTGTGTTGTTCACTATTCCATCTGGACGGAGCTCAGCTTAGATACTGTGTTGTTCACTATTCCATCTGGACGGAGCTCAGCTTAGATACTGTGTTGTTGTTCACTAGTCCATCTGGACGGAGCTCAGCTTAGATACCGTGTTGTTGTTCACTATTCCATCTGGACGGAGCTCAGCTTAGATACTGTGTTGTTCACTATTCCATCTGGACGGAGCTCAGTTTAGATACTGTGTTGTTGTTCACTATTCCATCTGGACGGAGCTCAGCTTAGATACTGTGTTGTTGTTCACTAGTCCATCTGGACGGAGCTCAGCTTAGATACTGTGTTGTTGTTCACTATTCCATCTGGACGGAGCTCAGCTTAGATACTGTGTTGTTGTTCACTTTTTCATCTGGACGGAGCTCAGCCTAGATACTGTGTTGTTCACTAGTCCATCTGGACAGAAGGTGTTCCTGTATCGGTGCATGATGTCTTTCAGAGCTTTGGGTTGGGGCTCAGACAAAGGGCAAGCAAGGTGTGTGTGTGTGTGTGTGTATAGACAGTGTTACCTGAAGGTGAGTTTGGTCTTGAACACAGCCTGTCCCTGTAGTCCAGTCCCTTGTCTGATGAACAGGTGGTTGTGGTCTCCTTGGAGAGGAGCTTTATACACATCAAACACCTCGTTACCCAGGTGGAGAGACATGCTGTGGAGACAGAACACAAACACCTCGTTACCCAGGTGGAGAGACATGCTGTGGAGACAGAACACATCAAACACCTCGTTACCCAGGTGGAGAGACATGCTGTGGAGACAGAACACATCAAACACCTCGTTACCCAGGTGGAGAGAGATGCTGTGGAGACAGAACACATCAAACACCTCGTTACCCAGGTGGAGAGACATGCTGTGGAGACAGAACACATCCACAGATACATACACACGTAAACACACATTTCCCATGGTCAAATCAATGTATTAATTATTCATTCAAGCATAATCATCAGGAGTCCAGCGTTACTCCTCTTCATCAGCTGTCCAGCGTTACTCCTCTTCATCAGCTGTCCAGCGTTACTCCTCTTCATCAGCTGTCCAGCGTTACTCCTCTTCATCAGCTGTCCAGCGTTACTCCTCTTCATCAGCTGTCCAGCGTTACTCCTCTTCATCAGCTGTCCAGCGTTACTCCTCTTCATCAGGAGTCCAGCGTTACTCCTCTTCATCAGCTGTCCAGCGTTACTCCTCTTCATCAGCTGTCCAGCGTTACTCCTGTTCATCAGCTGTCCAGCGTTACTCCTGTTCATCAGCTGTCCAGCGTTACTCCTGTTCATCAGCTGTCCAGCGTTACTCCTCTTCATCAGCTGTCCAGCGTTACTCCTCTTCATCAGCTGTCCAGCGTTACTCCTCTTCATCAGCTGTCCAGCGTTACTCCTCTTCATCAGCTGTCCAGCGTTACTCCTCTTCATCAGCTGTCCAGCGTTACTCCTCTTCATCAGCTGTCCAGCGTTACTCCTCTTCATCAGCTGTCCAGCGTTACTCCTCTTCATCAGCTGTCCAGCGTTACTCCTCTTCATCAGCTGTCCAGCGTTACTCCTCTTCATCAGCTGTCCAGCGTTACTCCTCTTCATCAGCTGTCCAGCGTTACTCCTCTTCATCAGCTGTCCAGCGTTACTCCTCTTCATCAGCTGTCCAGCGTTACTCCTCTTCATCAGCTGTCCAGCGTTACTCCTCTTCATCAGCTGTCCAGCGTTACTCCTCTTCATCAGCAGTCCAGCGTTACTCCTCTTCATCAGGAGTCCAGCGTTACTCCTCTTCATCAGCTGTCCAGCGTTACTCCTCTTCATCAGCTGTCCAGCGTTACTCCTCTTCATCAGCTGTCCAGCGTTACTCCTCTTCATCAGCTGTCCAGCGTTACTCCTCTTCATCAGCTGTCCAGCGTTACTCCTCTTCATCAGCTGTCCAGCGTTACTCCTCTTCATCAGGAGTCCAGCGTTACTCCTCTTCATCAGCTGTCCAGCGTTACTCCTCTTCATCAGCCGTCCAGCGTTACTCCTCTTCATCAGCCGTCCAGCGTTACTCCTCTTCATCAGCTGTCCAGCGTTACTCCTCTTCATCAGCTGTCCAGCGTTACTCCTCTTCATCAGCTGTCCAGCGTTACTCCTGTTCGTCTAGCCCTCTGAGGATCTTGCGGTCGTGTGTGTGTGTGTGTGTGTGTGTGTGTGTGTGTGTGTGTGTGTGTGTGTATGCTGACCTGCCATCAGACCACTTGACGATGCGGGCGTTACTCTCTCTGCTCTCGTTCCCCTCCTCGTCTTTCTTGGCTCTCCACCGGATAGTATTCTCCACCTGAACACAGAACACCGTCACAACACACACAACACCGTCACATCACACACACACACAACACCGTCACATCACACACACACACACAACACCGTCACATCACACACACACACACACACAACACCGTCACATCACACACACACACACAACACCGTCACATCACACACACACAACACCGTCACATCACACACACACACACACAACACCGTCACATCACACACACACACACACACAACACCGTCACATCACACACACACACACCGTCACATCACACACACACACACCGTCACATCACACACACACGCACAACACCGTCACACGCACACCACCGTCACATCACACACACACACACACACACACACCACCGTCACATCACACACACACACGCACAACACCGTCACATCACACACACACACGCACAACACCGTCACATCACACACATACACCACCGTCACATCACACACACACGCACAACACCGTCACACGCACACCACCGTCACATCACACACACACACACCACCGTCACATCACACACACACACGCACAACACCGTCACATCACACACACACACCACCGTCACATCACACACACACACGTACAACACCGTCACATCACACACACACCACCGTCACATCACACACACACACACAACACCGTCACATCACACACACACACAACACTGTCACATCACACACACACACAACACCGTCACATCACACACACACACACAACACTGTCACATCACACACACACACACAACACCGTCCCATCACACACACACACACAACACGTCACATCACACACACAACACCGTCACATCACTGTCCCATTACACACAACACCGTCCCATCACACACAACACCGTCCCATCACACACACACACAACACCGTCCCATCACACACAACACCGTCCCATCACACACAACACCGTCCCATCACACACACACACACACACAACACCGTCCCATCACACACACACACACACACACACCACCGTCCCATCACACACACACACACACACACACAACACCGTCCCATCACACACACACACACAACACCGTCCCATCACACACACACAACACCGTCCCATCACACACACACACAACACCGTCCCATCACACACACACACACAACACCGTCCCATCACACACACAACACCGTCCCATCACACACACACACACACACACACACACACACACAAACACCGTCCCATCTCACACACACACACAACACCGTCCCATCACACACACACACACAACACCGTCCCATCACACACACACACACACAAAACACCGTCCCATCACACACAACACCGTCCCATCACACACAACACCGTCACATCACACACACCGTCACATCACACACACACACACACAACACCGTCACAACACACACACACACAACACCGTCCCATCACACACAACACCGTCCCATCACACACAACACCGTCCCATCACACACAACACCGTCACATCACACACAACACCGTCACATCACACACAACACCGTCACAACACCGTCCCATCACACACAACACCGTCCCATCACACACACAACACCGTCCCATCACACACAGCGCAGGAACTGAGCACACACACACAGGGCACACACACACCTTCAGTTTGAGCCTGGTCCGTCCCTCTTCATCCAACATCTCCTCATCCTCAAACTCATCTTCATAGTACTGGGAGTCAAAGGGTCTGAACAGAGAGGAACACACACATCACATCATACACACAGTTCAGAGTGAAGACACTGCTTCTACCTATCCAGACCCTTCAAATCTGAAAACATGGAATGGTTAGGGTTAGGGGTCAGGGAGGGGGGGACAGGAAGTGAACTGGGACCAGCTGGGGTGAGTCTAACCTGGGCTCAACAGAGAGGAAGTTGGGTAGTTTGACGAAGTAGAGATCTGATCCTAGATCAGTGCTGACTTTAGGAATCTCCACCTCGATACGAGTCTCTGGGACAGGCTCCTCCTCAGCCTGCTCCCCTTCCATTCCATCCTCTTGGTCCTGGGGAGAGAAACACACACAGACATGCTTCATTATTAGTTATTGTAACATGCAGAGGTAAAGTGTGTCTCACCAGGGGTTGTCCTGGAGTGGGGGGGTAATGTATGTCTCACCAGGGGTTGTCCTGGAGTGGGGGGTAATGTATGTCTCACCAGGGGTTGTCCTGGAGTGGGGGGGTAAAGTATGTGTCACCAGGGGTTGTCCTGGAGTGGGGGGTAAAGTATGTCTCACCAGGGGTTGTCCTGGAGTGGGGGGGTAAAGTATGTGTCACCAGGGGTTGTCCTGGAGTGGGGGGGTAAAGTGTGTCTCACCAGGGGTTGTCCTGGAGTGGGGGGGTAAAGTATGTCTCACCAGGGGTTGTCCTGGAGTGGGGGGGTAAAGTATGTCTCACCAGGGGTTGTCCTGGAGTGGGGGGGTAAAGTATGTGTCACCAGGGGTTGTCCTGGAGTGGGGGGGTAAAGTGTGTCTCACCAGGGGTTGTCCTGGAGTGGGGGGGTAAAGTGTGTCTCACCAGGGGTTGTCCTGGGGTTGGGGGGTAAAGTATGTCTCACCAGGGGTTGTCCTGGAGTGGGGGGGTAAAGTATGTCTCACCAGGGGTTGTCCTGGAGTGGGGGGGTAAAGTATGTCTCACCAGGGGTTGTCCTGGAGTGGGGGGGTAAAGTATGTGTCACCAGGGGTTGTCCTGGAATTGGGGGGGTAAAGTATGTCTCACCAGGGGTTGTCCTGGAGTGGGGGGGTAAAGTGTCTCACCAGGGGTTGTCCTGGAGTGGGGGGTAAAGTATGTCTCACCAGGGGTTGTCCTGGAGTGGGGGGGTAAAGCATGTCTCACCAGGGGTTGTCCTGGAGTGGGGGGGTAAAGTGTGTCTCACCAGGGGTTGTCCTGGAGTGGGGGGGTAAAGTATGTCTCACCAGGGGTTGTCCTGGAGTGGGGGGGTAAAGTATGTCTCACCAGGGGTTGTCCTGGAGTGGGGGGGTAAAGTATGTCTCACCAGGGGTTGTCCTGGAGTGGGGGGTTTCTCAGCATCACTGTCTGATGAGATGTCGTCTGCCTCTCCAAACAGGTCGTCTGCTGCTGGCTTCTTGCCTGAGGAAGAGATAGAGATGAGTCCTGACCCCTAACCTTTGACCCGTAACAGGTAGGAGTTGAACATGGAGGGATTATACCCTGACTCCCCCGCCTCCTTCTCAAAGTGCATCGGAGTAGGCTTGGGTGGTATCCAGACTGTCATACCGACCTTGTGCCATCATGGGATATTCAGTAATACCGGCTCTGAACACAAGGGGCGCTATTATCAAACCCCACTAAGCCTCTGCAATATGAGGCTACCAATGCTAATAAGCACATGTGAAATCCCATAGTGAATGCTAGCTAAATGCTAACGAGCGCATTGCGAACATTTTGTAGTCTCTGACAAACTATTTGCAGAACAGACATCTCAGCTCATAACGTTATAAAAGTAACTCAAAAATGCTACTCACAGTTTGCTGCATGCACAAAACAAATACTAGACAGCAAGGGGGATTCTCCTGATCCAGGAGGGGATTCTCTGCTGTTACCAAGCATCACTTGATTTTGGAAGAAACTAACCACTTAGCTAGATACCTAGCTACTAAATTAGCAAACCAAATGCAAAACTGCAGAGCATTTAGCACCTTTTAGACAGTCTACTCAATAGTGATGAGATATTTAGCTGTCAAATGTGTATAACTACATTTCCTGGCTCATGATGCACAACAGTGAGTGACTCAAGGCTCCGGTCTCACCACATAACTGGGGACTACCGATAAGCTTCATAATGTAAAATAATGTGACAGGAGATAAAGCAGATCACCAAACGTATTGCACAAGTTGACTGCAGGTACTGTATTTCATAACATAAAAAGTAGCTACAAATATTCTAATTTATTAAATAAATGAGATAGTTACAACGGTATTGCAAACCCATCCTGTGGCTATTTACAAATACCCCGGTACACGGTATATATCAGGGTTCCTCAAATGGCTGCCCACAGGCCAAATGGTTTTTATTTGGCCCCCCAAGTTGAGAAATGTTAAATTTTTTAACATAAAAGACTAAAAACACCAGGAAATCAGCTCCAAGTGATTTTAATTTCGGAAAATCAGTTCCCAAGTATTCCCATGCATTATACATACAAATGTAAGCAGGTTTGAAATGATTATGTTTTAGTCAAATATTATATCCGTTTGGGTTTTTGTGGTCAATTTGCAGTCTACAAATTATTTGTAATTATGTTCCGGCCCCCTGCCGGAACACCCACTCAATAATTTTTTTTCCTAAAAACATTGGCCCGCGGCTGAATCTAGTTGATGATCCCTGGTATATATGATATATACTGGCCAAGCCTACACCGGGAGGAACCTTGGATCTTCTCTTCTAGTATGCGTTGAGGAGAGCACATATAGGACTCTTCAGATTAGGGTTGCATTTTTTAAAACACACAAGTTTTCCAGAATTCCCGGTTGGAAGACTCCCGGATTCAGGCGGGGATAAGCAGGAAATCCGGAATCCTCCAACCAGGATTTCTGGAAAACCAAGGATTTTTGGGAAAGTTATTGTTGCAACCAGCCTTCAGATCTAGGTTTACCTTTTCCCTTCTTCTTGGCTCCAACGTCGCTGTCAGAGTCTGAGGCAGACGCCATCTTCTTCTTGACTCCAACGTCGCTGTCAGAGTCTGAGGCAGAAGCCGCCAACTTCTTCTTGGCTCCAACGTCGCTGTCAGAGTCTGAGGCAGACGCCATCTTCTTCTTGGCTCCAACGTCGCTGTCAGAGTCTGAGGCAGACGCCATCTTCTTCTTGGCTCCAACATCGCTGTCAGAGTCTGAGGCAGACGCCATCTTCTTGTTCTTCCGTCCGACGAAGTCATCCTCGCTGTCACTGCCCTTCGCAGACTCTGAAGCACACACACATCATTTAATTATTAGAATTCTCCTGTAGACTTTCAGTCATTGCTCAAACAAAGATTTAAGATCATTTTACTGGTTAATTGCACACAAGGTCCAATCGAAATGTTACTTCCCTTTTAACCCAACCCCCCTCTGAAAAGACACATATAAATACAGTGCATTCTGAATGTATTCAGACCCCTTGACTTTTTACACATTTTGTTACGTTACAGTCTTATTCTAAAATTGATTAAATTATTTTGACAGGATTGTATCGAGGTACAGATCTGGGGAAGGGTACCAAAAACATTTCTGAAGTATTTAAGGTCCCCAAGAACACAGTGGCCTCCATCATTCTTAAATGGAAGAAGTTTGGAACCACCAAGACTCTTCCTAGAGCTGGCCGCCCGGACAAACTGAGCAGTCGGGGGAGAAGGGCCGTGGTCAGGGAGGTGACCAAGAACCTGATGGTCACTCTGACAGAGCTCCATAATTCCTCTGTGGAGATTGGAGAACCTTCCATAAGGACAACCAACTCTACAGCAATTCACCAATCAGGCCCTTATGGTAGAGTAACCAGACAGAAGCCACTTCTCAGTAAAAGGCACATGACAGCCCACTTGGAGTTTGCCAAAAGGCACCTAAAGGACTTTCAGACCATGAGAAACAATATTCTCTGGTTTGATGAAACCAAGATTGAACTCTTTGGCCTGAATGCCAAGTGTCACGTCTGGATGAAACCTGGCATCATCCCTACGGTGAGGCATGGTGGTGGCAGCATCATGCTGTGGGGATGTCTTTCAGCGGCAGGGACTGGGAGACTAGTCAGGATCGAGGGAAAGATGAATGGAGCAAAGTACAGAGAGATTCTTGATGAAAACCTGCTCCAAAGTGCTCAGGGCCTCAGCCTGGGGCGAAGGTTCACCTTCCAACAGGACAACGACCCTAAGCACACAGCCAAGACAACGCAGGAGTGACTTCGGGACAAGTCTCTGAATGTCTTTGAGTGGCCCAGCCAGAGCCCGGACTTGAACCCGATCCAACATCTCTGGAGAGACCTGAAAAAAGTGTGCAGCGATGCTCTCCATCCAACCTGACAGAGCTTGATAGGATCTGCAGAGAACAATGGGAGAAACTCCCCAAATACAGGTGTGACAAGCTTGTAGCGTCATACCCAAGAAGACTCATGGCTGTAATCGCTGCTAACGGTGCTTACACAAAGTACTGAGTAAAGGGTCTGAATACTTATGTAAATGTGATATTTCAGTTTCTTTGTCATTATGGGATATTGCGTGTAGATTGATGACGGAAAATGATTTAATCCATTTTAGAATAAGGCTGTAACGTAACAAAATGTGGAAAAAGTCAAGGGGTCTGGATACTTTCAGAATGCACTGTATAGAGGTTTTTTAGAGGTAAGGGGGGCTGCCAGACTGGGTTCCCAGGGAGCTGCTGTTGTGGGGGGTTAAGTGCCTTGTTCAAGGGCACAGCAGCAAACAATGGCATATAGGATGTGATACAACAATATCATATTGATAAAGCCTGATAGAGTAGCGGTACATTAATACAATTGTAAAGCAGATGTTGCTGAAGGTTGCAACAGTTTTCTTTTCAAACTCCAAGGCTGATCTAGTGAGTGGCTAGAGGAAGGTCCTTCAGACCACACACACACACTTTCTTCAATACCTGACTTCTTCCTGCTCCTGTGCCCCGCCACATCCTCATCAGAAATCTCTCGCTCTTCGTCCGATTGGTGCCGCTTCTTCTCCTCCTCCTCATCCTCTGATTGGTCACTCTTAGCCCCTCCTCCCCACTTTTCATCATCTGATTGGTTCTCCTTGCCTGACCCCTCCCCATCTGAGTGGGGGGTTCCGGGCCCTGAGCGGGGGGTGCCGGGCCCTGAGCGGGGGGTGCCGGGGTCTGACAGGGGGGTGCCGGGGTCTGACAGGGGGGTGCCGGGGTCTGACAGGGGGGTGCCGGGAACAGACCGGGGGGCCGAGTGGGGGGTGCCGGGCGCCGAATGGGGGGTGCCGGGGTCGCTATGGATACTGGCGGGAAAACAAGTTATTATGCATTACATAGATTCCAATGAAATTTGTTTTCACTCAAAGTGCTTTTAATAACAGGTGAAAAAGCACTAGCCTATATAAAACCATTCCATAATCATTCCTCCTCACCTCTTCTCAGAGCGAGCACTGCCCCTCCCAGACCTGGGGCTCCCCGCCCCCGATACTGGACTGCCTGCCTCTGACCTTCGATCTCCATCTTCCTCCTCTTCCTCCCGGTGCCCTCTCTCCGACCCACTGTGCTGCTCCGCGTCTGACTGGTCATTGTCCTCGGGCTCCGAGTGCATGCTGGCGCCCGACTGGTTTCCTGAGCGTTCTGACAGGTTTGATTGGTTGTCGCTGTGTCGGCTATGGCGTTCCTCTTCACTGTCATCCCCAAACAGCTCCTGGTTCATAGAGTTATACCATGTCATTATTGAGGCTAAGATTGTTTCCTGTGTGTCTATGTACTGAAACAACTGGACCTCACCTTGGTGTTGGGCTTTCCCCCGTCTTGTCCATCATCATCTCTCCCGCTGTCGCTGCCGGAGGCGTTACTATGGGAACGGGACCTGGGCATCTCCGGCTCAGATTCAGAACCTGAACCAGAGCCAGACGCCACTGCTGAGACCACTGCACGCACACACACACACACACACACACACACACACACACACACACACACACACACACACACACACACACACAGTAATGTTAGCTTTCAGCAGAGTGGAAATGTACATGCATGTAAATAAACACAAATACCAACGTTAGCTACGCACGCACGCCCTATGGAGAGCTTGGTTGGTTAGCTAGCTAACGTTAATGTGCTGGACCAAGTATGTACTGGCTTTTTTGGTTCTGGTTAGGTTGTTGATGGATATTCTCAAAGGTCCTCTTTACTAACGTTAGCTACTTGTTAGCTACTTAACGTTAGCTTAGCTAGCTAGCATCAGCCAACCGGCCTTAGCACATTAGCTAGCTTGCTAGCTGTAACTGCATGAAGCTATTCATCTAGCGTAACTTTAGACGTATTTAGCTAACTTTTCTGAACAGCACTTTGATGGCTAACTTCACCTCTTTGTTCGTTGTCACTGTCCCCATCACTCCCGAACAGTTCGTCCATGTCCGCCATTTCTTTGGTTGAAGACGAACCGGAAGTGACAGATTAGCGCTTTTGCAGATGTAGTTTCCCAGTTCAGCACCACACAGAAATGCACGACTAACTGCGTTGAGTATCCACCAGGTGGCGGCAGATGAGCGCTATGAAATAAGGTGCATGTAAACATGCATCAGATTAATACGTTAATGGGAATCATTGTGTTATTTTATCATTTAACCCTTACCAAAAAGATTGCCGTTTTGAAACTGCAATAAAAGTGCAGTATCTGCAGTCGACTGTGGTATTTTGGACGCAGTAATTGCAGAATAACTGCAGTTATACAAATTGATGGAAAGAGGTGTTGGGGAAAAACATACATTATAAAATCCATATACACAAACAACAAGCTTGTGGTTAAAATGGGAAAAAAACACTTATTTTCACAGGGCTGTGGGGTGAGACAGGGATGCAGCTTGAGCCCCACCCTCTTCAACATATATATATCAATTAATTGGTGAGGGCTCTGGAACAGTCTGCAGCACCTGGCCTCACACTACTAGAATCTGAAGTCAAATGTTTGCTGATGATCTGGTGCTTCTGTCACCAACCAAGGAGGGCCAACACCAGCACCTAGACATTCTGCACAGATTCGGTCAGACCTGGGCCCTGACAGTAAATCTCAGTAAGACAAAAATAAGGGTGTTTCAAAAAAGGTCCAGTTTCCAGGACCACAAATTCCTTCTAGTCACCTTTGCCCTAGAGCAAACAAAAAACTATACATACCTCGGCCTAAACATCAGCGTCACAGGTTACTTCCACAAAGCCGTGAACGAGCTGAGAGACAAGGCAAGAAGAGCCTTCTACGCCATCAAAAGGAAAATAAAATTTGACACACCAATTAGGATCTGGCTAAAAATACTAAAATCAGTTATCGAACCCTTTACAGTTTTGAGGTCTGGGGTCCACTCACCAACCAAGAATTCACAAAATGGGACAAACACCTCCAAAAATATCCTCTGTGTACAGCGTAAAACACCAAATAATGCATGCAGAGCAGAATTAATCCGATACCTGCTAATGATCAAAATCCAGAAAAGAGCCGTTAAATTCTACAACCACCTAAAGGAAGTGATTCCCAAACCTTCCATAACAAAGCCATCACCTACAGAGAAGAGTCCCCTAAGCAAGCTGGTCCTGGGGCTCTGTTCACTAACACAAACAGACCCCCAGAACAGCAACACAATTACACCCAACCAAATCATGAGAAAACAAAAACTTGATACATTGGAAAGAATTAACAGAAAAACTGAGCAAACTAGAATGCTATTTGGCCCTAAACAGAGTACACAGTGGTAGAATACCTGACCACTGTGACTGACCTAAACTTAAGGAAAGCTTTGAATATGTACAGACTCAGTGAGCATGGCCTTGCTATTGAGGAAGGCCGCTGTAGGCAGACCTGGCTCTCAAGAGAAGACAGGCTATGTGCACACTGCCCACAAAATGAGGTGGAAACTGAGCTGCACTTCCTAACCTCCTGCCAAATGTATGACCATATTAGAGACACATATTTCCCTCAGATTACAGACCCACAAAGAATTTGAAAATAAATATAATTTTGATATACTATTGTGGTAAACCGTGGGGTGTTGGGTTGAGCGTGATGAGATTAACACAGAGACAGGGAGGTTCTAGTCAGCAAATGCGACTTTACTAGGCAATAAAATAAACATAACAACGACATCACATAGGCTTGTCTCGGTCCTTCTTCTCAGCTTCTACTCAGTGTTGGTCTCTCTCTGTTCTTTCTCACGGTGTGCCACCGTGCTCCTTTTATGTGTCCTCCGTGGTTGGTTGGCACTTTCCCCTAATTACCTCTACTTGGAGCCATCCGTGTCGGGGTGCCCAGACCGTGTACTCCCAGCAGAGGGAGCCAACGTCACAGCACGTACCTCCCCTCTATTACCAAGCCCCGGGGTAGACCTCCCGGGATGCCACACTATCTATTGGGTGAAATACCACAGTGTGCCATCACAGCAGCAAGATTTGTGACCTGTTGCCACACGGGCAACCAATGAAGAACAAACACCATTGTAAATACTTATGTTTATTTATTTTCACTTTTGGACTTTAACCATTTGCACATCGTTACAACACTGTATATAGGCATAATATGACATTTGAAATGTCTCTATTCCTTTCGAACTTTTGTTTATGATCTATTTCACTTGCTTTGGCATTGTAAACATATGTTTCTCATGCCAATACAGCCCTTTGAATTGAATTGAGAGAGAGAGAGAGAGAGAGAGGGAGGGAGAGAGAGAGAGAGAGAGAAAGGGAGGGAGGGAGGGAGAGAACAAACTACTTATGTGATGCCAGGTGGGAGGGAGAGCGAAAGAGAGAGAGAGAGAGAGAGAGAGAGGGAGAGGGAGAGAGAGAGAGAGAGAGAGAGAGAGAGGGGGGGAGGGAAAGCGGGAGAGAGAGAGAGAGAACAAACTCCCTGTCTGCTGCCAGAAGAGAGAAAGGGGAGTTGTACGAACATGCTCTATCACTCACATTGTGCTCTTAACTACAGGTGGACCAAGGGTGACTTTAAAATACACACACACATGCACACATGCTTCACATCCGGAAACCAAACACACTGCTGCCACACCGTGTACGTGTTACATCATCCCTGTTCACCTTGACCCTGGATTCAGTCCAGTTGGTTTGTTGATTCTCAACATAATTACATTTACATTTAAGTCATTTAGCAGACGCTCTTATCCAGAGCGACTTACAATCACAGCCTACAGAGTCCTATGCCCCGCCCTCTACTCTGCCCATGATCCTGACAAAACCACACACTCAGTAATGATGGTCACATTTAATAACACAAACACCTATGTGTTTAATGAATAAGGAAATGAATAGAAGACGCTCAACCAACGTGAGACGAGGTGCAACCAAAAATCAGAAGAACATTTGGAAGGAATAGGAACGCATCAATAGGAATATTAAATGAATAGAAAAATGCTTAACGAATGTCACGTTATGAGAAATGTACTGGACTGGTGTATTTGAAAAAAACAATGAACTGAGTCCAGAGCAGTTATTTCCTCAAGGAAATAGAAGCTGTCCCTAACCACTGATCGAGGGTCAGATCTGTCCCTAACCACTGATCTAGGGTCAGGTCTACAGTTTCCATTCCCCTAATGGTTAGGACTGGGGAGTGAAGTAATCTGGTCCTAGATCTGTGATTAGGGGCGACTTCCACTGCTGTAATACCCTATCAGGCCTGATCTGGCAACGCTTCTCATTAAAACTGATTTCAGACGACAGAACTATAAATGTCATAATCTTATCTGAGCTCCTGCTTGCCTGACATCACTTCACAGGCAAAACACTGATCCAAGTCTTACTGGCTTCAGCTGAATTCACTTACTACTGTGAGAAGGGCTTCTCTGCATATCTCTATATCTCTGATATCTCCAGGCCCATATCTCTATATCTCTGATATCTCTAGGCCCATATATCTATATATCTGATATCTCTAGGCCCATATCTCTATATCTCTGATATCTCTAGGCCCATATCTCTATATCTCTGATATCTCTAGGCCCATATCTCTATATCTCTGATATCTCTAGGCCCATATCTCTATCTCTGATATCTCTAGGCCCATATCTCTATATCTCTGATATCTCTAGGCCCATATATCTATATATCTGATATCTCTAGGCCCATATCTCTATATCTCTGATATCTCTAGGCCCATATCTCTATATCTCTGATATCTCTAGGCCCATATCTCTATCTCTGATATCTCTAGGCCCATATCTCTATATCTCTGATATCTCTAGGCCCATATCTCCATATCTCTGATATCTCTAGGCCCATATCTCTATATCTCTGATATCTCCAGGCCCATATCTCTATATCTCTGATATCTCTAGGCCCATATATCTATATATTTGATATCTCTAGGCCCATATCTCTATATCTCTGATATCTCTAGGCCCATATCTCTATATCTCTGATATCTCTAGTCCCATATCTCTATCTCTGATATCTCTAGGCCCATATCTCTATATCTCTGATATCTCTAGGCCCATATCTCTGATATCTCTAGGCCCATATCTCTATCTCTGATATCTGTCTTCGTGATATTCTAATGTTTGATTATGATGTTGGGTATGACACTGGGTGGACAACAACTTGTCCATTTCTATTATCAGTTTATATTATATTCTGTGGAACATAGAGCGAGCTTGTCTGGTAACCATGGCTACACCCAACTGCTGCTTCAGTGTTTTCTATTACAGTACAGACCTCTGCTGTGATAACACCCCATACATGACAGAGACCAGAGAGAGAGAGAGATGGAAACTGTTTTCTATTACAGTACATACCTCTACTGTGATAACACCCCATACATGACAGAGACCAGAGAGAGAGATAGAGAGAGAGAGAGAGATGGAAACTGTTTTCTATTACAGTACATACCTCTACTGTGATAACACCCCATACATGACAGAGACCAGAGAGAGAGAGAGAGAGAGAGAGAGAGATGGAAACTGTTTTCTATTACAGTACAGACCTCTACTGTGATAACACCCCATACATGACAGAGACCAGAGAGAGAGAGAGAGTGAGATGGAACTGTTCTCATGATCTGTTCTCCATTCTCTCTCTTTCTTTCTTTCTCTCTCTGTCTTCTCAGGGAGTGGAAACTCATGACTCATTCATTTCCCCTCTGGCTAGAATTCCACAGAGGTCCGCTACGGCAACCAGATCCAACGCTACACACACACACACACACACACACACACACACACACACACACACACACACACACACACACACACACACACACACACACACACACACACACACACACACACACATTATGAAAGTGAGATCTGCCACAGTTAACCCAGAGAGGAATGTGTTGGAATGTGTTGGATCTCACTCATGACATCATCCTGCAGGCATGTGCAAACAATCACAGAAACTGGATCTAATTCGAGGACATCACACACACACACACACACACACACACACACACACACACACACACACACACACACACACACACACACACACAGACACACAGACACACACCGAACACACACAGAACACACACACACACAGAACACACACACACACAGAACACACACACACAGACAGAACACACACAGTACACACACTCCTGTAGAATCCTTCCAACTACACTGAACAAAAATATAAATGCAATATGTAAAGTCTTGGTCCCATGTTTCATGAGCTGAAATAAATGATCCCAGAAGTGTTCAATATGCACAAAAAGCTTATTTCTCTCAAATGTTGTGCACAAATGTGTGTACATCCCTGTCAGTGAGCATAGTGTGGCATATCAAGAAGCTGATTAAACAGCATGATCATTACATCCCTGGGTCGCTCCTCTTTTCAGTTCGCTGCAGCTAGCGACTGGAACGAGCTGCAACAAAACACTCAAACAGGACAGTTTTATCTCCATCTCTTCATTCAAAGACTCAATCATGGACACTCTTACTGACAGTTACTGACAGCCCTTGGTGCTGTTGTCTGTGCCCAATAATGTTTGCACCATGTTGCGTTGCTACCATATTGTTGTTATGTTGTGTTCCTACCATACTGGGTTGTCATGTGTTGCTGTGTTGTCATGTGTCGTCCTCGCAGGAGGCCTTTTGCCTATTGGTAGGCCGTCATTGTAAATAAGAATTTGTTCTTAACTGACTTACCTAGTTAAATAAAGGTTAAATAAATACAAAATAAAAAAATGACACAGGTGCACCTTGTGCTGGGGACAATAAAAGGCCACTCTAAAATGTGCAATTTTGTTACACAACACCACAGATGTCTCAAGTTTTCAGGGAGTGTACAATTGGCATGCTGACTGCAGGAATGTCCACCAGAGCTGTTGCCAGAGAATTGCATGTTAATTTCTCTAATATAATCCATCGTTTTAAAGAATTTGGCAGTACGTCCAACTGGCCTTACAACCCCAGACCACGTGTAACCACGCCAACCCAGGACCTCTACATCCGGTTTCTTCACCTATGGGATCATCTGAGATCAGCCACCAGACAGCTGATGAAACTGTGGGATCATCTGAGACCAGCCACCCAGACAGCTGATGAAACTGTGGGATCATCTGAGATCAGCCACCTAGACAGCTGATGAAACTGTGGGATCATCTGAGATCAGCCACCCAGACAGCTGATGAAACTGTGGAATCATCTGAGACCAGCCACCCAGACAGCTGATGAAACTGTGGGATCATCTGAGACCAGCCACCCAGACAGCTGATGAAACTGTGGGATCATCTGAGACCAGCCACCCAGACAGCTGATGAAACTGTGGGATCATCTGAGACCAGCCACCCAGACAGCTGATGAAACTGTGGGATCATCTGAGACCAGCCACCCAGACAGCTGATGAAACTGTGGGATCATCTGAGACCAGCCACCCAGACAGCTGATGAAACTGTGGGATCATCTGAGACCAGCCACCCGGACAGCTGATGAAACTGTGGGATCATCTGAGACCAGCCACCTGGACAGCTGATGAAACTGTGGGATCATCTGAGATCAGCCACCTGGACAGCAGATGAAACTATGGGTTTGCACAACTGAAGAATTTCTGTACAAACTGTTAGAAACCGTCTCAGGGAAGCTCATCTGAGTGCTCGTCGTCCTCACCAGGGTCTTGACCTGACTGCAGTTCAGTTGTAACCGACTTCAGTGGGTAAATGCTCACCTTTGATGGCAACAGGCACACTGGAGAAGTTTCAACTGTACCAGGCAGATAGCAGACTTTTTTATTTTATTTAAAATGTAACCTTTATTTAACTAGGCAAGTCAGCTAAGAACAAATTCTTATTTTCAATGACCTACCGGAAAACAGTGGGTTAAGTGCCTTGTTCAGGGGTAGAACTTTCGGTTATTGGCCCAACGGTTTAACCACTAGGCTACCTGCCGCCCCAGACAGCATGTATGGTGTTGTGTGGGCGAGCGGTTTGCTGATGTCGGGTTATGGTATGGGCAGGCATAAGCTACGAATAAATTTGCCTTTTACTGATGGCAATTTGAATGCACAGAAATAACCTTAAACAGATACTGAGGCCCATTGTCATGCCATTCATCCACCACCATCACCTCATGTTTCAGCATGATAATGCACGGCCCCATGTTGCAAGGATCCGTACACAATTCCTGGAAACTGAAAATGTCCCAGTTCTTCCATGGCCTGCATACTCACCAGACGTGTCACCCATTGAGCATGTTTGGGATGCTCTGGATCAACGTATAGAACAGCGTATTCCAGTTCCCGCCAATATCCAGAAACTTCACACAGCCATTGAAGAGGAGTGGGACAACATTCCACAGACTACAATCAACAGCCTGATTAACTCTATGTGAAGGAGATGTGTCACGCTGCATGAGGCTAATGGTGGTCGCGCCAGATACTTTAAGGTTTCTATGACCAACATATTCATATCTGTATTCCCAGTCATGTGAAATCCATAGATTAGAGCCTAATGCATTTTTCAATTGACTGATTTCCTCATATGAAATGTAACTCAGCAAAATCTTTGAAAATGCTTCATGTTGCGTTTATATTTTTGTTCAGTGTATATAACGACCTGCCCGTATCACTATCGCTATGGGAATGCCCTTTGAATCCAAGGTGAGTTCAAAGGTAATCACAACTGTGATCTGGATTCATTTCCACTTGAACAGAGTACACAACAACTGTGATCTGGATTCATTTCCACTCGAACAGAGTACACAACAACTGTGATCTGGATTCATTTCCACTTGAACAGAGTACACAACAACTATGTACTTGTTGAACAGCCAGCGTGATGTCCTGCGTTGTTTCTGGATCTGATAAATGCATGATGTTGAGACTGATTGATCTTCTTGGAACAATGACATTGATTACACCATAAGTTTACCTTGTGGAACAATACAAAGTTACTGAATTCAGTTCAGTACAACTATAAAATACTGCACATGAACTACATGGATTAAAAGTGAAGACAACAGAGAGGGACAGCGTATGTAAAAACATTTATTGGTTGAGGACGTATTATAGTTGACATGGCCTTTTTACCAGGCTTGGTGGTTAATATTAACAGTCCAGCTTCCTACTTCCTCTACTCTTTAGTCCAGACATGGAGTTTCAGCATACAACAAAATAAATCCCTCCGCATCAGTTACTTTACATTCACTTGATACACACAGGTGTGTGTGTGTGAGACGGTGTGGAATGTGTGTGAGGGTAAACATTTTGAGATGGTCAACTATAACAATATACATGATTAAGATCAGAGTATGGACAGAGCAGAGCAGAGCAGAGCCAAGTTACTATAGCCTGGGTTACACCCTATGGGCCCTGGTCAACAGGAAGTACACCATATAAGGAACAGGGAACCATTTGGGATTCAGACATTATAGTATAGCAGACAGCATCACTCCAAATAACCTTAGTCAACCAATCACATCGCTCTATCCCACCCACAGAATCAAGGCTGGCTGACTGGCTGGTTCACCAGATATGATTAGGAAATGAAACATGACCATACTATTGGTCCAGACAAACCACATGATCTCAACATGATGACTTCCTACTCCAGATTACCACATTAACACCACATAGGACCAGTTTCCCGGACACAGATTCAGCAGTTTTGGTCCAGTAGGATTCATGTGAGTCCAGGAGGCCAGCCTGTAATTAAGTAATAAGGCCCGGGGGGGTGTGGTATAGGGTCAACATACCACGGCTAAGGGTTGTTCTTATGCACGACGCAGTTTGGAGTGCCTGCACACAGCCCTTAGCCGTGGTATATTGGCCATATATCACAAACCCCCAAGGTGGCTTATTGCTGTTAGAAACTGGTTACCAAATTAATTAGAGCAGTAAAAATGAAATGTTTTGTCATACCTGTGGTATACGGTCTGATATACCACGGCTGTCAGCCAATCAGCATTCAGGGCTTGAACCACCCAGTTTGTAATTCTCTATAAATGGTGTCAACATCAGGCTGTATTTTGTCTGTTTTACAGCAGGCTAGTGTTCTCAGGAGAATCCAGCTGAGTTTAACACAGCATGTTTTCTTCCATAGTGAGTAGCATGCCAGGGCTAGGAGCCTGTTCCAGACCACTCAGTGTGTGGTGTGTAGCTCTCTCCTGCCTCTCTCTCATTGCCATGGCATTCCTTCACACAGACACTGCTCCACTGACGGCCATCACCGTCAGCAACAACAGCCCAGCAGAGAGAAGGAACACAGTGCACATCAAATTTAAAAAGTGTAATGAACCCAGTTGTTTTCTGGGTAATCTAACCTACTCTCTGACAGGATGTGTGTAATCTAAAGAGAATATAGTGACATGGAGTTATATCTCCTCACAAGTCCAGTATGTATTAGTCTTTGGCATGGTTCAGTATCGGAGAAGCCCATTGGTTGAGCTGACGTTCACGCCAGACCAATAACAGGACAGCAGAAGATCAAGTCATGGATTAAAAACCTCATCATATTTACTTGGTTAAATAACATCCACATATGTTTCCCAGTGACATAAAGAGGGACATAAAATAAACCCATTAAATCTGAGTAAGTCTGAATCGATTAAAAAAAACTGTTGAGATTGAAAGAGAACCACCGTATCATCAATTGTAAGACTTTTTAAATTCTTTAAGACTTTAAATTCTTTACGACAGTATTAAAACATCTATAAACGTTCTTCAGGGCTTGAGACTTTTTCAGAGAAGCAGCTGTTCTCATCCACTCCTCAGAGTACCCTACAGCTGCACAAACCCACCACATCCACCCCAGGAGGC
Source organism: Salmo trutta (assembly GCF_901001165.1). Classification (NCBI taxonomy): domain Eukaryota; kingdom Metazoa; phylum Chordata; class Actinopteri; order Salmoniformes; family Salmonidae; genus Salmo; species Salmo trutta. The sequence continues at coordinate 44,845,195 of NC_042968.1, forward strand.
TAAACAGACAGCCCTACCAGATGAACCAGTCTGCTAGAGGTGACCAGTGGGTCCTGACTCTCTCTTCCCCCTGTCTAGGAAGCACAGAACCAAGAGCTTTCAGAACCAAGAGATACAGCAGTCTAGCTAGGGAGGCCTGCCCCGTACCACTGTAGGGGTTAGAGGTCAGGGCCCTATACCACTGTAGGGGTTGGAGGTCAGGGCCCTATACCACTGTAGGGGTTAGGGGTCAGAGGTTAGCGTAGCATGTTTAAGCCCATGGTTACTTGGTTAGATTACAGTACTGTTCATGTTGCTCTAAAACACAGGAGAAAAAAAAACAGAAAAGAAATCATTCAGAGAAAAGAAAAAAGAAAGCGCCTGAAATTAACTGAAAAAAACTAAACAATAAGATGTACAGCTGTAGATCTAACAATAGTATAATAAACAATAATAATAACAACATGTGTGTATAGATATGTAAGTACTAGAGGAGAGGGCTATTCCAGTTATTTCTCTTCTTCTCAGATAGATGATGTTAGCTGGGTCTCAAATGGAACCCTATTCTCTATAGTGCACGATCATAGCCCCTAGGGCTCTGATCAAAAGTAGTACACTACATAGGGAACAAGGGTGCCATTTGGGACCTAGTCCCTGTCTGGTTGAGGGCGCCTTGCTCCGGGTTTTGGCACAAGACTTAACGTCCACACGCACGCCACGGTGAGATGAGACCAGGGGATTGGCTGAAAATGTATTCCACACGGCGAGATGAGACGACGGGACAGGCTGGGAGACATGACAGGCTCCGCCCCTTACTGGTCCCCCTCCACTCGCCTCTTGCGGACTGGAGAGAAGACAGGAAGAGGAAAGGGGAGGAGGACAAGGAGGAATTGTACAGTGAGATAGAGACTTGCCCAAAACACAGCAGACAACATGGTGATCAAACAATCCTAAAACAGTCCCCTGCTGGTCACAAGAGACAGAAGATAGTAGAGGTCGACCGATTAATCCGAACAGCCGATTAATTAGGGCCGATTTCAAGTTTCCATAACAAAAATCGGTAAATCGGTATTTTTGGACACCGATTTCACGTTTTAAAAAAAAATATATATATTTTTTTTTACACCTTTATTTAACTAGGCAAGTCAGTTAAGAACACATTCTTAGTTACAATGACGGCCTAGGAACGGTGGGTAAACTGCCTTGTTCAGGGGCAGAACGACAGATTTTTACCTTGTCAGCTCGGGGATTCAATCTTGCAACCTTACGGTTAACTAATCCAACGCTCTAACCACCTGCTTTACATTGCACTCCACGAGGAGCCTGCCTGTTACGCGAATGCAGTAAGAAGCCAAGGTAAGTTGCTAGCTAGCATTAAACTTATCTTATAAAAAACAATCAATCATAATCACTAGTTAACTACACATGGTTGATGATATTACTAGTTTATCTAGCCTGTCCTGCGTTGCATATAATCAATGTGGTGCGCATTCGCAAAAAATGACTGTCGTTGCTCCAACGTGTACCTAACCATAAACATCAATGTCTTTCTTAAAATCAATACACAAGTATATATTTTTAAACCTGCATATTTAGCTAAAAGAAATCCAGGTTAGCAGGCAATATTAACCAGGTGAAATTGTGTCATTTTGCGTTCATTGCACGCAGTCAGGGTATATGCAACAGTTTGGGCCACCTGGCTCGTTGCGAACTAATTTGACAGAATTTTACGTAATTATGACATAAAATTGAAGGTTGTTCAATGTAACAGGAATATTTAGACTTAGGGATGCCTCATAATATGTAGTAAAACGTTCAGGTTGCAGTATAAGTATATGTTTTCAGAAGTGCTGTGTGACAGACTTTGTGCCTTAAGGCTCTGTATCTGTCTGCTGTACGGTGTGATAAACAAGATACATAATGAAGATACTGTCCACACGCCAATTTCATCCCACCAAATTAACCTATAAACCGACAAGCATGACCAGACAGATGTATTTCCATCGGCTTTTCTATTTAAAATCATTTTTTATAATAGTTTTTATATTAAATCGTCCAAAGCCGAATACTACCGGCTAAAGGAAACCCTGATAGGGACACAGAGGACACGTCAAAACAATGCTTCTTAGACCTGTACTCCAGTAGATCAGACAGGACAGAGGGGAGGAGAGACCTGTACTCCAGTAGATCAGACAGGACAGAGGGGAGGAGAGACCTGTACTCCAGTAGATCAGACAGGACAGAGGGGAGGAGAGACCTGTACTCCAGTAGATCAGACAGGACAGAGGGGAGGAGAGACCTGTACTCCAGTAGGTCAGACAGGACAGAGGGGAGGAGAGACCTGTACTCCAGTAGATCAGACAGGACAGAGGGGAGGAGAGACCTGTACTCCAGTAGATTAGATCAGACAGGACAGAGGGGAGGAGAGACCTGTACTCCAGTAGATCAGACAGGACAGAAGGGAGGAGAGACCTGTACTCCAGTAGATCAGACAGGACAGAAGGGAGGAGAGACCTGTACTCCAGTAGATCAGACAGGACAGAGGGGAGGAGAGACCTGTACTCCAGTAGATCAGACAGGACAGAGGGGAGGAGAGACCTGTACTCCAGTAGATCAGACAGGACAGAGGGGAGGAGAGACCTGTACTCCAGTAGATCAGACAGGACAGAGGGGAGGAGAGACCTGTACTCCAGTAGATCAGACAGGACAGAGGGGAGGAGAGACCTGTACTCCAGTAGATCAGACAGGACAGAGGGGAGGAGAGACCTGTACTCCAGTAGGTCAGACAGGACAGAGGGGAGGAGAGACCTGTACTCCAGTAGATCAGACAGGACAGAGGGGAGGAGAGACCTGTACTCCAGTAGATCAGACAGGACAGAGGGGAGGAGAGACCTGTACTCCAGTAGATCAGACAGGACAGAAGGGAGGAGAGACCTGTACTCCAGTAGATCAGACAGGACAGAAGGGAGGAGAGACCTGTACTTCAGTAGATCAGACAGGACAGAAGGGAGGAGAGACCTGTACTTCAGTAGGTCAGACGGGACAGAAGGGAGGAGAGACCTGTACTTCAGTAGGTCAGACGGGACAGAGGGGAGGAGAGACCTGTACTCCAGTAGGTCAGACCTGTACTCCAGTAGGTCAGCCAGGACAGAGGGGAGGAGAGACCTGTACTCCAGTAGGTCAGACAGGACAGAGGGGAGGAGAGACCTGTACTCCAGTAGGTCAGACAGGACAGAGGGGAGGAGAGACCTGTACTCCAGTAGATCAGACAGGACAGAGGGGAGGAGAGACCTGTACTCCAGTAGGTCAGACAGGACAGAGGGGAGGAGAGACCTGTACTCCAGTAGGTCAGACAGGACAGAGGGGAGGAGAGACCTGTACTCCAGTAGATCAGACAGGACAGAGGGGAGGAGAGACCTGTACTCCAGTAGATCAGACAGGACAGAGGGGAGGAGAGACCTGTACTCCAGTAGATCAGACAGGACAGAAGGGAGGAGAGACCTGTACTCCAGTAGATCAGACAGGACAGAAGGGAGGAGAGACCTGTACTTCAGTAGATCAGACAGGACAGAAGGGAGGAGAGACCTGTACTTCAGTAGGTCAGACGGGACAGAGGGGAGGAGAGACCTGTACTCCAGTAGGTCAGACCTGTACTCCAGTAGGTCAGCCAGGACAGAGGGGAGGAGAGACCTGTACTACAGTAGGTCAGACAGGACAGAGGGGAGGAGAGACCTGTACTGGACATGACTGCTGCCCTGGCTAGGCCTGGTTAGGCCCAGGGCTTCAGACAGGACAAGAGGAGAGAGGCCCAGGGCTTCAGACAGGACAGGAGGAGAGAGGCCCAGGGCTTCAGACCGGACAAGAGGAGAGAGGCCCAGGGCTTCAGACCGGACAGGAGGAGAGAGGCCCAGGGCTTCAGACCGGGCAGGAGGAGAGAGGCCCAGGGCTTCAGACCGGGCAAGAGGAGAAAGGCCCAGGGCTTCAGACCGGACAAGAGGAGAGAGGCCCAGGGCTTCAAACAGGACAGGAGGAGAGAGGCCCAGGGCTTCAGACAGGACAGGAGGAGAGAGGCCCAGGGCTTCAGACCGGACAAGAGGAGAGAGGCCCAGGGCTTCAGACCGGACAAGAGGAGAGAGGCCCAGGGCTTCAGACCGGACAAGAGGAGAGAGGCCCAGGGCTTCAGACAGGACAGGAGGAGAGAGGCCCAGGGCTTCAGACAGGACAAGAGGAGAGAGGCCCAGGGCTTCAGACAGGACAAGAGGAGAGAGGCCCAGGGCTTCAGACAGGACAGGAGGAGAGAGGCCCAGGGCTTCAGACAGGACAAGAGGAGAGAGGCCCTGGGCTTCAGACAGGACAGGAGGAGAGAGGCCCAGGGCTTCAGACAGGACAGGAGGAGAGAGGCCCAGGGCTTCAGACAGGACAAGAGGAGAGAGGCCCTGGGCTTCAGACAGGACAGGAGGAGAGAGGCCCAGGGCTTCAGACAGGACAGGAGGAGAGGGGGAACAATGTCAAACGGCAGGAAAGAAAGGACTAGAAGGACTAGAAGAAAAGTCCTTCTTCAAGAAGAGCAGCTGAATGTCGTCCTCATCAAAGCCCTGGGCATAAAACAACATGAACCAAACCCACCCACCCTCTGCGTCACCATGGAAACAGCTGTAAATGTGTCTTTGAAACGGTATAATTATGATATAACACTGTTACGGTAACCCTGTCAGACTGACTGTAGTATAATATACTGTGTTACGGTAACCCTGTCAGACTGACTGTAGTATAATATACTGTGTTACGGTAACCCTGTCAGACTGACTGTAGTATAATATACTGTGTTACGGTAACCCTGTCAGACTGACTGTAGTATAATATACTGTGTTACGGTAACCCTGTCAGACTGACCGTAGTATAATATACTGAGTTATAGTAACACTGTCAGACTGACTGGATACATGACATAATAAGGGTGTACATATCATACCCTGAACCCAGCAGCTGAGTGATGGTGTGTGTGTGTGTGTGTGTTCTTACTCAGGTCATTGTTCTTGGTGATAGCAGCAGCAGCTCTAGCCCGTGGGCCTTGCTGACAGAAGAGAACCCAGCAGTGTGTGTGTGTGTGTGTGTGTGTGTGTGTGTGTGTGTGTGTGTGTGTGTGTGTGTGTGTGTTCTTACTCAGGTCATTGTTCTTGGTGATAGCAGCAGCAGCTCTAGCCCGTGGGCCTTGCTGACAGAAGAGAACCCAGCAGTGTGTGTGTGTGTGTGTGTGTGTGTGTGTGTGTGTGTGTTCTTACTCAGGTCATTGTTCTTGGTGATAGCAGCAGCAGCTCTAGCCCGTGGGCCTTGCTGACAGAAGAGAACCCAGCAGTGTGTGTGTGTGTGTGTGTGTGTGTGTGTGTGTGTGTGTGTGTGTTCTTACTCAGGTCATTGTTCTTGGTGATAGCAGCAGCAGCTCTAGCCCGTGGGCCTTGCTGACAGAAGAGAACCCAGCAGTGTGTGTGTGTGTGTGTGTGTGTGTTCTTACTCAGGTCATTGTTCTTGGTGATAGCAGCAGCAGCTCTAGCCCGTGGGCCTTGCTGACAGAAGTGATAGCCAAACTTCACTATGCTGTTGTTGTCCTCCAGCATCTTAGCCATCTCCATCTCTACTGAAGTCCCCAGCTGCTGCCTCTGTACACACACACACACACCGTCAAGAACCACACACACACACACACACGTCAAGACTCCTGGTGAAGTCAACAGCCAACAGTTTCAAATAATCAATGTATCAGTGTTTTAGTGCAGTGTGTGTGTATTTAGTGTGAAGTGTGTGTATATTTAGTGTGAAGTGTCTGTGTGTATGTGTTACCTGGTTGTCTATCTTGATCTCAGTGAGTGTGTGTGTGTGATGTGTGTGTGTGTATATGTGTTACCTGGTTGTCTATCTTGATCTCAGTCAGTGTGTGTGTGTGATGTGTGTGTGTGTGTGTGTATATGTGTTACCTGGTTGTCTATCTTGATCTCAGTCAGTGTGTGTGTGTGTGTGTGTGTGTGTGTATATATGTGTTACCTGGTTGTCTATCTTGATCTCAGTCAGTGTGTGATGTGTGTGTGTGTGTGTGTGTGTGTGTGTATATATATGTGTTACCTGGTTGTCTATCTTGATCTCAGTGAGTGTGTGTGTGTGTGTGTTACCTGGTTGTCTATCTTGATCTCAGTGAGTGTGTGTGTGTATATGTGTTACCTGGTTGTCTATCTTGATCTCAGTCAGTGTGTGTGTGTGATGTGTGTGTGTGTGTGTATATATATATATGTGTTACCTGGTTGTCTATCTTGATCTCAGTCAGTGTGTGTGTGTGATGTGTGTGTGTGTATATGTGTTTCCTGGTTGTCTATCTTGATCTCAGTCAGTGTGTGTGTGTGATGTGTGTGTGTGTGTGTGTATATATATGTGTTACCTGGTTGTCTATCTTGATCTCAGTCAGTGTGTGTGTGTGATGTGTGTGTGTGTGTGTATATGTGTTTCCTGGTTGTCTATCTTGATCTCAGTCAGTGTGTGTGTGTGATGTGTGTGTGTGTGTGTATATGTGTTACCTGGTTGTCTATCTTGATCTCAGTCAGTGTGTGTGTGTATATATATGTGTTACCTGGTTGTCTATCTTGATCTCAGTCAGTGTGCGTGTGTGATGTGTGTGTGTGTGTGTGTATATGTGTGTTACCTGGTTGTCTATCTTGATCTCAGTCAGTGTGTGTGTGTGATGTGTGTGTGTGTGTGTGTATATGTGTTACCTGGTTGTCTATCTTGATCTCAGTCAGTGTGTGTGTGTGTTGTGTGTGTGTATATGTGTTACCTGGTTGTCTATCTTGATCTCAGTCAGTGTGTGTGTGTGATGTGTGTGTGTGTGTGTTACCTGGTTGTCTATCTTGATCTCAGTCAGTGTGTGTGATGTGTGTGTGTGTATATGTGTTACCTGGTTGTCTATCTCGATCTCAGTGAGTGTGTGTGTGTGATGTGTGTGTGTGTATATGTGTTACCTGGTTGTCTATCTCGATCTCAGTGAGTGTGTGTGTGTGATGTGTGTGTGTGTATATGTGTTACCTGGTTGTCTATCTTGATCTCAGTGAGTGTGTGTATATGTGTTACCTGGTTGTCTATCTTGATCTCAGTGAGTGTGTGTGTGTGAGTGTGTATATGTGTTACCTGGTTGTCTATCTTGATCTCAGTGAGTGTGTGTATATGTGTTACCTGGTTGTCTATCTTGATCTCAGTGAGTGTGTCGTTGTCTCGGAGAGCGTCCACCAGGGCGGCAGCACCAGCGCTGGTGATGAAGTTAGACTCGAGGTTGAGACTCCGCAACGACTTGTTCTCCTTCAGCATCTCACTCATCGCCTGGGGGAGTAGTTAGGAGTGGGTTGGAGCAAAACCCTGCACACACTTCTGCCCTACTCACAGACAAGACACCCAGACAAGACACCCAGACAGACAGACAGACAGTGACAAGACACCCAGACAGACAAGACACCCAGACAGACAGAGACAAGACACCCAGACAGACAGAGACAGACACCCAGACAGACACCCAGACAGACACCCAGACAGACAAGACACCCCCAGACAGACAGACAAGACACCCCCAGACAGACAGACAAGACACCCCCAGACAGACAGACAAGACACCCCCAGACAGACAGACAAGACACCCCCAGACAGACAGACAAAACACCCCCAGACAGACAGACAAGACACCCACCACAGCGATGGGGTCGTTGCTCCGTGTGGCGGCGAGGCTGAACTTCTTGACGTGTGTGTTCCTCTCCATGGCCTTGGCAAACTCCTTCAGCGTGGGAATAGGAATGTTCTGGAACACCAGGAAAATACAGGGGAATCACAACGTGTCTCATTGTGTGTGTGTCAGTGCGTTTATATATATATATATATATATATATATATATGTGTGTTTAAGTACCTTGATGTTGTTGAGGTTAACCTCCGTGAGCGCAGCGTCGTTGTTTTTTATCCTCTGCAGAGTGTCGTCTACGTTAGTGGGGTTAGGAGGCTCATCAAACACTGGGTTCATCTTCTCCCCCTTCACCACGTCTGGTGAGAAATATATTCATCTGTATCCATCACACTCATTTATATAGGAGGACTGTAGTCACTAAACAACCAGAAATATATTCATCTGTATCCATCACACTCATTTATATAGGAGGACTGTAGTCACTAAACAACCAGAAATATATTCATCTGTATCCATCAATCACACTCATTTATATAGGAGGACTGTAGTCACCAAACAACCAGAAATATATTCATCTGTAGTGTAGCGGTTAAATGGCGGTAACCGTGTTTACGTTGTTATGTTGGGGTTAGTAGTGTAGCGGTTACATGGTGGTAACTGTGTTTACGTTGTTGTTATGTTGGGGTTAGTAGTGTAGCGGTTACAGGGTGGTAACCGTGTTTACGTTGTTGTTAGTAGTGTAGCGGTTACATGGTGGTAACCGAGTTTACGTTGTTGTTACGTTGGGGTTAGTAGTGTAGCGGTTACAGGGTGGTAACCATGTTTACGTTGTTGTTAGTAGTGTAGCGGTTACATGGTGGTAACCGAGTTTACGTTGTTGTTACGTTGGGGTTAGTAGTGTAGCGGTTACATGGTGGTAACTGTGTTTACGTTATTGTTATGTTGGGGTTAGTAGTGTAGCGGTTACATGGTGGTAACTGTGTTTACGTTGTTGTTATGTTGGGGTTAGTAGTGTAGCGGTTACATGGTGGTAACTGTGTTTACGTTGTTGTTATGTTGGGGTTAGTAGTGTAGTGGTTACATGGTGGTAACTGTGTTTACGTTGCGGTTACGTTGGGGTTAGTAGTGTAGCGGTTACATGCTGGTAACCGTGTTTACGTTGTGGTTTCGTTGCGGTTACATTGCGGTCATGTGGTTTCATGGCGGTTGCGTTGTGGTTCCATGGCGGTTGCGTTGTGGTTCCATGGCGGTTGCGTTGTGGTTCCATGGCGGTTGCGTTGTGGTTCCATGGCGGTTGCGTTGTGGTTCCATGGCGGTTGCGTTGTGGTTCCATGGCGGTTGCGTTGTGGTTCCATGGCGGTTGCGTTGTGTTTACATGGCGGTTGCGTTGTGGTTACATGGCGGTTGCGTTGTGGTTCCATGGCGGTTGCGTTGTGGTTCCATGGCGGTTGCGTTGTGGTTCCATGGCGGTTGCGTTGTGGTTCCATGGCGGTTGCGTTGTGGTTCCATGGCGGTTGCGTTGTGGTTCCATGGCGGTTGCGTTGTGGTTCCATGGCGGTTGCGTTGTGGTTCCATGGCGGTTGTGTTTACATGGCGGTTGTGTTTACATGGCGGTTGTGTTGTGGTTCCATGGCGGTTGTGTTGTGGTTCCATGGCGGTTGTGTTGTGGTTCCATGGCGGTTGTGTTGTGGTTCCATGGCGGTTGTGTTGTGGTTACATGGCGGTTGTGTTGTGGTTACATGGCGGTTGTGTTGTGGTTACATGGCGGTTGTGTTGTGGTTACATGGCGGTTGTGTTGTGGTTACATGGCGGTTGTGTTGTGGTTACATGGCGGTTGTGTTGTGGTTACATGGCGGTTGTGTACTCACTGTTGTATCCTCCGTCTTTACTGCTGGTTCCATCGTAACTCTGGGTGCTGGTCACCAGGGTATGGACACCTAGGATCGCTGTGGACAAACACACAACAACAGGCTTAGTGTGTGTGTGTGTGTGTGTGTGTGTGTGTACACCATGGGACAAGCCTGGCTGACAGCGTGTATGAAAGACTCCTGTATTTAGCATTTAGCTGTCCTTAGAGAGACTGGGGACAGTAAGATACACAGACCTTTAGCTGTCCTTAGAGACAGAAGACAGACTGAGGACAGTAAGACACAGATCTTTCTAACGCAGCGAGAGAGAAAGGCCGTGTGTGTCTCTGTCTCTAAGACAACCTACCTACCCCCTCCCCCTTACCTGCCAGGTCACAGAGCTCAGTGTCGGTAGCGCTGGACAGGGCCTCTTCTAGTTCCGGGTCAAGGGTCGTTACCACTTCCTGACGAGACTCGATGGGCCGCTGCTTGGGAACAAATGCCTTGCCTACAGGGAGAGGCAGAGCGAGAGGGAAAGATCGAGAGAGAGAGGGAAAGGGAGAGAGAGAGAGAGAGAGATGGGAGAGAGAGAAAGAGGGAGAGAAGAGTGAAAACCTGATTAGGCAGATGTATCCAACTTCCTGTTGACCCTCTGGTCTCTTCTGTACGGGTCATTCCCCAGCTGACACAGGAAGGACCACAATGCACTGCAGAAGCGATGGCGGTCTGCCAGAGAACCAATGTTTATTTTTAATGTCCAGAGAGACAGATGAACAATCACCACTGTTAATAAACTCATCAATATAGTCAATACTGCATATGGCACAACAACCAATATGTTAGTAGTAGCTGGAGTTAAAGGGAGTCAGATAAACTCACTGACATCACTTTTATGTCTCCGCGTGCAGTTTGAAGAAAGTTGCTAACTAGCATTAGCGAAATGACGAAGTCTATGGGTATCTGCCGCTAGTTAGCTCTAACTTCCTTCATACTGGACACAGACATAAAAACGGTATCCGCAAGTTAATCTGACTCTGGGGACGTAGATAAAGGGCGTCATTGTTAAAATCCCAAAGTAGCCCTTTAACTTGGAGATGGTTCGTTTTCTCCTCCCCTCTACAGCAGTGCTTCAAAAACTATTTGGGATGTTAAAACGCTTTCAGTGTAAACTGAAACTACTAAACCAAATACAAAATGGATATCGTTTTTTAATAGCCTATAATAACAATAATCTTTGAGAACTTCCAATTACCAAAATAAAAGCTAGACAATCAGATCGTCATTGATTTTGTTAATATGTTTGGATCATAAAAACACAACATTAGCCATGTCAAAATGCGTAGAATTGTAGGAAATTAGCTTTAAAACCGCTAAAAGTTTCTTGACCGCCGAGATGTGGGCCTCAAATTTTCTTGCCCGGGGCCCGGATAGAATTCAGCCGTACAGACGCCCCTTTTTTCTCTCTCTCTCGTTCTACCACCCTTTCTCACCCCAATTTCATCATATCCAATTCCAATCTTGTCTCATCGCTGCAACTCCCCAACTGGCTCGGGAGAGGCGAAGGTCGAGTCATGCGTCCTCCGAAACATGACTTGCCGAAATGAGCTTCTTAACACCCGCCAGCAGCCGCACCAATGTGTCTGAGGAAATACCATTCAACTGACGACCGACGTCAGCCTGCAGGTGCCCGGCCCGCCATAAGGAGTCGCTAGAGCGCGATAAGCCAACTAAAGTCCCCCCAGCCAAACCCTCCCCTAACGACGCTGGGCCAATTGTACGCCGCCCTCCTGGTCACGGTCAGTTGTGACACAGCCTGTGATCAAACCCGGATCTGTAGTGACACCTCAAACATTCCCTTAGACCACAGCACCACTCAGGAGCCCCCAAGACCCCTTTTGCTCCAGAAAAAAACTCTGCATTGTTACAAATAATGTCATAATAACACTCAATTTATAACAAAATTGGTCCCAATAGCCCATTCTCAAATCTACATTCAGTTTGATGTTTTGAAGAAGGCTTTTATTTATCCATTTTCTACTTAATCTTTAGTCTGTGTATATTCTTTCACCACATTTAGCCATAGGATGAAGGGGAAATGTTTGCAGTTTTTAATATGATATCTGAATGAGACTACCAAAAATCAAAATGGTACAGTGTGTCCTCCGGCCGGTAATTCAACCATGATAACACGTTTAGATAGCTGCCCGCAAAACTCACTTAGCAGCCTAAACATTTCTGTTTGCTGACATGGGCTAATTGACTGACTATCAGTGAATGACATAAGCAGAAAAACTGCTTATGCACAACCAAATTTAGAAATTGCAACTTGTGTATTCTACTTATCTAACTGTCAACAGTAAGTTGAGACCGCGACGGGAGGGTGGGATTGATCTGACGGTTGCCCATCCCTGCTATAGAGTCTAGAGTTGCAAAACCCGAGTAACTTTCTCAAAATCCCACTTAGAAGATTCCAGGATTCAGGACCCTACTGGTGTTTAACACAGGGGAGATTCAGGACCCTACTAGTGTTCAACCCAGGGGAGATTCAAGACCCTACTAGTGTTTAACCCAGGGGAGATGCAGGACCCTACTGGTGTTTAACCCAGGGGAGATTCAAGACCCTACTAGTGTTTAACCCAGGGGAGATTCAAGACCCTACTAGTGTTTAACCCAGGGGCTGCATTCGGTCTTCAACGAGGTCCGCAATGAATTTTTTTTATATTTCCTTACCATCAAAATTGGCAAAAAAAAAAAAAAAAGATCCTCTATCATTTTGAGGAATTTGATGCTCCTTGACTGTCTCATTCTGGTGTTTATTACAGCTGGACAGTCAAACTGTATGACTGTCTCATTCTGGTGTTTATTACAGCTGGACAGTCAAACTGTATGACTTTCTCATTCTGGTGTTTATTAGAGCTGGACACAGTCAACAAACTGTATGACTGTCTCATTCTGGTGTTTATTAGAGCTGGACACAGTCAACAAACTGTATGACTGTCTCATTCTGGTGTTTATTAGAGTTGGACACAGTCAACAAACTGTATGACTGTCTCATTCTGGTGTTTATTAGAGCTGGACAGTCAAACTGTATGACTTTCTCATTCTGGTGTTTATTAGAGCTGGACACAGTCAACAAACTGTATGACTGTCTCATTCTGGTGTTTATTACAGCTGGACAGTCAAACTGTATGACTGTCTCATTCTGGTGTTTATTACAGCTGGACAGTCAAACTGTATGACTTTCTCATTCTGGTGTTTATTAGAGCTGGACACAGTCAACAAACTGTATGACTGTCTCATTCTGGTGTTTATTAGAGCTGGACACAGTCAACAAACTGTATAACTGTCTCATTCTGGTGTTTATTAGAGCTGGACACAGTCAACAAACTGTATGACTGTCTCATTCTGGTGTTTATTAGAGCTGGACACAGTCAACAAACTGCATGACTGTCTCATTCTGGTGTTTATTAGAGCTGGACAGTCAACAAACTGTATGACTGTCTCATTCTGGTGTTTATTAGAGCTGGACACAGTCAACAAACTGTATGAGTGTCTCATTCTGGTGTTTATTAGAATTGAACACAGTCAACAAACTATGACTGTACGTCCATTATTAGTTGTACAGGTTAGATTTGGTTTGAGTCATTTTAAATTATATTGAGTTTGTTTCCCCCACAAAAACAACATTTCATGCATTTATTTGTTTGTACTCAAACCACGCCGCAGGACGGATTGGCCGGATCCAGCCCTCGGGCCGTATGTTTGACACCCCTGCTCTAACCCTTCCTATCTGGACGGGTCATATTGTTCTTCTAGGAAGCACATCGACTGCTTAGCCCTGACTGTCCACGTGTGTGTGTGTGTGTGTGTGTGTGTGTGTGTGTGTGTTCCAGTCTGTAATTGTATAATACAGCTATCATTTGTCTCAATTATGTCTATTTGAACTAACACTACATTAGTCAATGTTTCATGTCTCTCACACACACACACACACACTATTCTATTTCTCATTACACACATTTTCCATGCTCTCACTCTCTCTGCCTGCATATCTATACACCAGTCTCTAATTACTGTACCTAGGAATGACATCACCACCAACGAACCAGAGCACACACCCCAGAACCATATCTTAGTGGTGAACACACACAAGACATTTCCATTACTCATGTACTTGTCTTGTTTAGTTCATTTTCTCTGAGCTGTGTTGAGATTGATGTCATGATGTTTCTGCTCTGGGGTCTCTAGAGGTCGTTTTATCCATAACGCTAACTCCTAGCGGCTAATGTATATTAGTTGCTCCAACTTATTCTGAGGTCGTTTTATCCATAACGCTAACTCCTAGCGGCTAATGTATATTAGCTGCTACAACTTATTCTGAGGTCGTTTTATCCATAACGCTAACTCCTAGCGGCTAATGTATATTAGTTGCTCCAACTTATTCTGAGGTCGTTTTATCCATAACGCTAACTCCTAGCGGCTAATGTCTATTAGCTGCTACAACTCATTCCGAGGTCGTTTTATCCATAACGCTAACTACTAGCGGCTAATGTCTATTAGCTGCTCCAACTCATTCTGAGGTCATTTTATCCATTATGCTAACTCCTAGTGGCTAATGCGTGTCTACTACAGAGGTCTTTAGCGAACACACCAACAGAGCCAGAGACAAGACACACAGAGAGAGGGGGCTAGAGAGAGAGGGGGCTAGAGGGAGAGAGAGCGAGGGCTAGAGGGAGCGAGAGCTAGAGGGAGCGAGAGCTAGAGGGAGCGAGCGAGGGCTAGAGGGAGCGAGCGAGGGCTAGAGGGAGCGAGCGAGGGCTAGAGGGAGCGAAAGCTAGAGGGAGCGAGAGCTAGAGGGCTAGAGGGAGCGAGCGAGGGCTAGAGGGAGCGAGCGAGGGCTAGAGGGAGCGAGAGCTAGAGGGCTAGAGGGAGCGAGAGCTAGAGGGAGCGAGCGCTAGAGGGCTAGAGGGAGCGAGCGCTAGAGGGCTAGAGGGAGCGAGCGCTAGAGGGAGCGAGCGCTAGAGGGAGCGAGCGCTAGAGGGAGCGAGCGCTAGAGGGCAAGAGGGAGCGAGCGCTAGAGCGAGCGAGCGCTAGAGGGCTAGAGGGAGCGAGCGCTAGAGCGAGCGAGCGCTAGAGGGCTAGAGGGAGCGAGCGCTAGAGGGCTAGAGCTAGAGGGAGCGAGCGAGGGCTAGAGGGAGCGAGAGCTAGAGGGCTAGAGGGAGCGAGCGAGGGCTAGAGGGAGCGAGCGAGGGCTAGAGGGAGCGAGCGAGGACTAGAGGGAGCGAGCGCTAGAGGGCTAGAGGGAGCGAGCGCTAGAGGGCTAGAGGGAGCGAGCGCTAGAGAGGGAGCGAGCGCTAGAGGGCTAGAGGGAGCCGGCTAGCGCTAGAGGGCTAGAGGGAGCGAGCGCTAGAGGGCTAGAGGGAGCGAGCGCTAGAGGGCTAGAGGGAGCGAGCGCTAGAGGGCTAGAGGGGGCGAGCGAGGGCTAGAGGGCTAGAGGGAGCGAGCGAGCGAGGGCTAGAGGGAGCGAGCGAGCGAGGGCTAGAGGGAGCGAGCAAGGGCTAGAGGGAGCGAGCGAGGGCTAGAGGGAGCGAGGGCTAGAGGGAGCGAGAGCTAGAGGGAGCGAGAGCTAGAGGGTTAGAGGGAGCGAGCGAGGGCTAGAAGGAGCGAGCGAGGGCTAGAGGGAGCGAGCGAGGGCTAGAGGGAGCGAGCGAGGGCTAGAGGGAGCGAGCGAGGGCTAGAGGGAGCGAGGGCTAGAGGGAGCGAGAGCTAGAGGGTTAGAGGGAGCGAGCGAGGGCTAGAGGGGGCGAGCGAGGGCTAGAGGGAGCGAGCGAGGGCTAGAGGGAGCGAGCGAGGGCTAGAGGGAGCGAGCGAGGGCTAGAGGGAGCGAGCGAGGGCTAGAGGGAGCGAGCGAGGGCTAGAGGGAGCGAGCGAGGGCTAGAGGGAGGGAGCGAGAGCTAGAGGGAGCGAGAGCTAGAGGGAGCGAGAGCTAGAGGGTTAGAGGGAGCGAGCGAGGGCTAGAGGAGGCGAGCGAGGGCTAGAGGGAGCGAGCGAGGGCTAGAGGGAGGGAGCGAGAGCTAGAGGGAGCGAGAGCTAGAGGGAGCGAGAGCTAGAGGGAGCGAGAGCTAGAGGGCTAGAGGGAGCGAGAGCTAGAGGGCTAGAGGGAGCGAGCGAGGGCTAGAGGGAGCGAGCGAGGGCTAGAGGGAGCGGGCTAGAGGGAGCGAGCGAGGGCTAGAGGGAGCGAGAGCTAGAGGGAGCGAGCGCTAGAGGGCTAGAGGGAGCGAGCGCTAGAGGGCTAGAGGGAGCGAGCGCTAGAGGGCTAGAGGGAGCGAGCGCTAGAGGGCTAGAGGGAGCGAGCGCTAGAGGGCTAGAGGGCTAGAGGGAGCGAGCGAGCGAGCGAGGGCTAGAGGGAGCGAGCGAGGGCTAGAGGGAGCGAGCGAGGGCTAGAGGGAGCGAGCGAGGGCTAGAGGGAGCGAGCGAGGGCTAGAGGGAGCGAGCGAGGGCTAGAGGGAGGGAGCGAGGGCTAGAGGGAGGGAGCGAGGGCTAGAGGGAGCGAGCGAGGGCTAGAGGGAGCGAGAGCTAGAGGGCTAGAGGGAGCGAGCGAGGGCTAGAGGGGGCGAGCGAGGGCTAGAGGGAGCGAGCGAGGGCTAGAGGGAGCGAGCGAGGGCTAGAGGGAGCGAGAGCTAGAGGGCTAGAGGGAGCGAGCGAGGGCTAGAGGGAGCGGGCTAGAGGGAGCGAGCGAGGGAGGGCTAGAGGGAGCGAGAGCTAGAGGGAGCGAGAGCTAGAGGGAGCGAGAGGGCTAGAGGGAGCGAGCGAGGGCTAGAGGGAGCGAGCGCTAGAGGGCTAGAGGGAGCGAGCGCTGAGGGCTAGAGGGAGCGAGCGCTAGAGGGCTAGAGGGAGCGAGCGCTAGAGGGCTAGAGGGAGCGAGCGCTAGAGGGCTAGAGGGAGCGAGAGCTAGAGGGCTAGAGGGAGCGAGGGCTAGAGGGAGCGAGAGCTAGAGGGCTAGAGGGAGCGAGAGCTAGAGGGCTAGAGGGAGCGAGCGAGGGCTAGAGGGAGCGAGCGAAGGCTAGAGGGGGCGAGCGAGGGCTAGAGGGGGCTAGAGGGGGCGAGCGAGGGCTAGAGGGGGCTAGAGGGGGCGAGGGCTAGAGGGAGCGAGGGCTAGAGAGAGCGAGGGCTAGAGGGGGCTAGAGGGAGCGAGGGCTAGAAGGGGCTAGAGGGAGCGAGGGCTAGAGGGGGCTAGAGGGAGCGAGGGCTAGAGGGGGCTAGAGGGAGCGAGGGCTAGAGGGGGCTAGAGGGAGCGAGGGCTAGAGGGGGCTAGAGGGAGCGAGGGCTAGAGGGGGCTAGAGGGAGCGAGGGCTAGAGGGGGCTAGAGGGAGCGAGGGCTAGAGGGGGCTAGAGGGAGCGAGGGCTAGAGGGGGCTAGAGGGAGCGAGGGCTAGAGGGGGCTAGAGGGAGCGAGGGCTAGAGAGAGCGAGGGCTAGAGGGGGCTAGAGGGAGCGAGGGCTAGAGGGGGCTAGAGGGAGCGAGGGCTAGAGGGGGCTAGAGGGAGCGAGGGCTAGAGGGAAATTATTATTTATTAATTATTTTTACCTTTATTTAACTAGGCAAGTCAGCTAAGAACAAATTCTTATTTACACTGATGGTTAACAGTAGATACTACTGGAGTGGGAACTAGACGAGGGAGCGAGCGAGGGCTAGAGGGAGCGAGCGAGGGCTAGAGGGAGCGAGCGAGGGCTAGAGGGAGCGAGCGAGGGCTAGAGAGGGCTAGAGGGAGCGAGGGCTAGAGGGAGCGAGAGCTAGAGGGCTAGAGGGAGCGAGCGAGGGCTAGAGGGAGTGAGAGCTAGAGGGCTAGAGGGGGCGAGCGAGGGCTAGAGGGAGCGAGAGCTAGAGGGCTAGAGGGAGCGAGCGAGGGCTAGAGGGAGCGAGCGAGAGCTAGAGGGCTAGAGGGCTAGAGGGAGCGAGCGAGGGCTAGAGGGAGCGAGAGCTAGAGGGCTAGAGGGAGCGAGCGCTAGAGGGCTAGAGGGAGCGAGCGCTAGAGGGCTAGAGGGAGCGAGCGAGGGCTAGAGGGAGCGAGAGCTAGAGGTCTAGAGGGAGCGAGCGAGGGAGGGCTAGAGGGAGCAAGCGAGGGCTAGAAGGAGCGAGCGAGGGCTAGAGGGAGCGAGCGAGGGCTAGAGGGAGCGAGCGCTAGAGGGGGCTAGAGGGAGCGAGGGCTAGAGGGGGCTAGAGGGGGCTAGAGGGAGCGAGGGCTAGAGGGGGCTAGAGGGAGCGAGGGCTAGAGGGGGCTAGAGGGGCTAGAGGGAGCGAGGGCTAGAGGGGGCTAGGGAGCGAGGGCTAGAGGGGGCTAGAGGGAGCGAGGGCTAGAGGGGGCTAGAGGGAGCGAGGCTAGAGGGGCTAGAGGGAGCGAGGGCTAGAGGGGGCTAGAGGGAGCGAGGGCTAGAGGGGGCTAGAGGGAGCGAGGGCTAGAGAGAGCGAGGGCTAGAGGGGGCTAGAGGGAGCGAGGGCTAGAGGGGGCTAGAGGGAGCGAGGGCTAGAGGGGGCTAGAGGGAGCGAGGGCTAGAGGGAAATTATTATTTATTAATTATTTTTACCTTTATTTAACTAGGCAAGTCAGCTAAGAACAAATTCTTATTTACACTGATGGTTAACAGTAGATACTACTGGAGTGGGAACTAGACGAGGGAGCGAGCGAGGGCTAGAGGGAGCGAGCGAGGGCTAGAGGGAGCGAGCGAGGGCTAGAGGGAGCGAGCGAGGGCTAGAGAGGGCTAGAGGGAGCGAGGGCTAGAGGGAGCGAGAGCTAGAGGGCTAGAGGGAGCGAGCGAGGGCTAGAGGGAGTGAGAGCTAGAGGGCTAGAGGGGGCGAGCGAGGGCTAGAGGGAGCGAGAGCTAGAGGGCTAGAGGGAGCGAGCGAGGGCTAGAGGGAGCGAGCGAGAGCTAGAGGGCTAGAGGGCTAGAGGGAGCGAGCGAGGGCTAGAGGGAGCGAGAGCTAGAGGGCTAGAGGGAGCGAGCGCTAGAGGGCTAGAGGGAGCGAGCGCTAGAGGGCTAGAGGGAGCGAGCGAGGGCTAGAGGGAGCGAGAGCTAGAGGGCTAGAGGGAGCGAGCGAGGGAGGGCTAGAGGGAGCAAGCGAGGGCTAGAAGGAGCGAGCGAGGGCTAGAGGGAGCGAGCGAGGGCTAGAGGGAGCGAGCGCTAGAGGGGGCTAGAGGGAGCGAGGGCTAGAGGGGGCTAGAGGGAGCGAGGGCTAGAGGGGGCTAGAGGGAGCGAGGGCTAGAGGGGGCTAGAGGGGGCTAGAGGGAGCGAGGGCTAGAGGGGGCTAGAGGGAGCGAGGGCTAGAGGGAAATTATTATTTATTAATTATTTTTACCTTTATTTAACTAGGCAAGTCAGCTAAGAACAAATTCTTATTTACACTGATGGTTAACAGTAGATACTACTGGAGTGGGAACTAGACGAGGGAGCGAGCGAGGGCTAGAGGGAGCGAGGGCTAGAGGGGGCTAGAGGGAGCGAGAGCTAGAGGGCTAGAGGGAGCGAGGGCTAGAGGGAGCGAGAGCTAGAGGGCTAGAGGGAGCGAGCGAGGGCTAGAGGGAGCGAGAGCTAGAGGGCTAGAGGGAGCGAGAGCTAGAGTGCTAGAGGGAGCGAGCGAGGGCTAGAGGGGGCGAGCGAGGGCTAGAGGGAGCGAGAGCTAGAGGGAGCGAGAGCTAGAGGGCTAGAGGGAGCGAGCGAGGGCTAGAGGGAGCGAGCGAGGGCTAGAGGGAGCGAGCGAGGGCTAGAGGGAGCGAGCGAGGGCTAGAGGGGGCGAGCGAGGGCTAGAGGGGGCGAGCGAGGGCTAGAGGGAGCGAGAGCTAGAGGGAGCGAGCGAGGGCTAGAGGGAGCGAGAGCTAGAGGGAGCGAGAGCTAGAGGGCTAGAGGGAGCGAGCGAGGGCTAGAGGGAGCGAGCGCTAGAGAGCTAGAGGGAGCGAGCGAGCGCTAGAGGGCTAGAGGGAGCGAGCGAGCGCTAGAGGGCTAGAGGGAGCGAGCGAGCGCTAGAGGGCTAGAGGGAGCGAGCGAGCGCTAGAGGGCTAGAGGGAGCGAGCGAGCGCTAGAGGGCTAGAGGGAGCGAGCGAGCGCTAGAGGGCTAGAGGGAGCGAGCGAGCGCTAGAGGGCTAGAGGGAGCGAGCGAGCGCTAGAGGGCTAGAGGGAGCGAGCGAGCGCTAGAGGGCTAGAGGGAGCGAGCGAGCGAGGGCTAGAGGGAGCGAGCGAGCGAGGGCTAGAGGGAGCGAGCGAGCGAGGGCAAGAGGGAGCGAGCGAGCGAGGGCAAGAGGGAGCGAGCGAGCGAGGGCAAGAGGGAGCGAGCGAGCGAGGGCAAGAGGGAGCGAGCGAGGGCTAGAGGGAGCGAGCGAGGGCTAGAGGGAGCGAGCGAGGGCTAGAGGGAGCGAGAGCTAGAGGGCTAGAGGGAGCGAGAGCTAGAGGGCTAGAGGGAGCGAGCGCTAGAGGGCTAGAGGGAGCGAGCGCTAGAGGGCTAGAGGGAGCGAGAGCTAGAGGGCTAGAGGGAGCGAGAGCTAGAGGGCTAGAGGGGGCGAGCGAGGGCTAGAGGGGGCGAGCGAGGGCTAGAGGGGGCGAGCGAGGGCTAGAGGGAGCGAGCGCTAGAGGGCTAGAGGGAGCGAGCGCTAGAGGGCTAGAGGGAGCGAGCGCTAGAGGGCTAGAGGGAGCGAGCGCTAGAGGGCTAGAGGGAGCGAGCGCTAGAGGGCTAGAGGGAGCGAGCGAGCGTGGGCTAGAGGGAGCGAGCGAGCGAGGGCTAGAGGGAGCGAGCGAGGGCTAGAGGGAGCGAGCGAGCGAGGGCTAGAGGGAGCGAGCGAGCGAGGGCTAGAGGGAGCGAGCGAGCGAGGGCTAGAGGGAGCGAGCGAGCGAGGGCTAGAGGGAGCGAGCGAGCGAGGGCTAGAGGGAGCGAGCGAGGGCTAGAGGGAGCGAGGGCTAGAGGGAGCGAGGGCTAGAGGGAGCGAGCGAGCGAGGGCTAGAGGGAGCGAGCGAGGGCTAGAGGGAGCGAGCGAGGGCTAGAGGGAGCGAGCGAGGGCTAGAGGGAGGGAGCGAGGGCTAGAGGGAGCGAGGGCTAGAGGGAGCGAGGGCTAGAGGGCTAGAGGGAGCGAGCGAGGGCTAGAGGGAGTGAGCGCTAGAGGGCTAGAGGGGGCGAGCGAGGGCTAGAGGGAGCGAGAGCTAGAGGGCTAGAGGGAGCGAGCGAGCGAGGGCTAGAGGGAGTGAGAGCTAGAGGGCTAGAGGGAGCGAGCGAGGGCTAGAGGGGGCGAGCGAGGGCTAGAGGGAGCGAGCGAGGGCTAGAGGGAGCGAGCGAGAGCTGGAGGTAGCGAGAGCTAGAGGCCTAGAGGGCTAGAGGGAGCGAGCGCTAGAGGGCTAGAGGGAGCGAGCGCTAGAGGGAGCGAGCGCTAGAGGGCTAGAGGGAGCGAGCGAGGGCTAGAAGGAGCGAGCGAGGGCTAGAGGGCTAGAGGGGGCTAGAGGGAGCGCGGGCTAGAGGGGGCTAGAGGGAGCGAGGGCTAGAGGGGGCTAGAGGGAGCGAGGGCTAGAGGGAGCGAGGGCTAGAGGGAGCGAGGGCTAGAGGGAGCGAGGGCTAGAGGGGGCTAGAGGGAGCGAGGGCTAGAGGGGGCTAGAGGGAGCGAGGGCTAGAGGGGGCTAGAGGGAGCGAGGGCTAGAGGGAAATTATTATTTATTAATTATTTTTACCTTTATTTAACTAGGCAAGTCAGCTAAGAACAAATTCTTATTTACACTGATGGTTAACAGTAGATACTACTGGAGTGGGAACTAGACGAGGGAGCGAGCGAGGGCTAGAGGGAGCGAGCGAGGGCTAGAGGGAGCGAGGGCTAGAGGGCTAGAGGGAGCGAGAGCTAGAGGGCTAGAGGGAGCGAGCGCTAGAGGGAGCGAGCGCTAGAGGGAGCGAGCGAGGGCTAGAGGGAGCGAGAGCTAGAGGGCTAGAGGGAGCGAGCGAGGGCTAGAGGGAGCGAGCGAGGGCTAGAGGGAGCGAGGGCTAGAGGGAGCGAGAGCTAGAGGGCTAGAGGGAGCGAGCGAGGGCTAGAGAGAGCGAGCGCTAGAGGGCTAGAGGGAGCGAGCGCTAGAGGGCTAGAGGGAGCGAGCGCTAGAGGGCTAGAGGGAGCGAGCGCTAGAGGGCTAGAGGGAGCGAGCGCTAGAGGGCTAGAGGGAGCGAGCGCGCGAGGGCTAGAGGGAGCGAGCGAGCGAGGGCTAGAGGGAGCGAGCGAGCGAGGGCTAGAGGGAGCGAGCGAGCGAGGGCTAGAGGGAGCGAGCGAGCGAGGGCGAGAGGGAGCGAGCGAGCGAGGGCTAGAGGGAGGGAGCGAGCGAGGGCAAGAGGGAGCGAGCGAGGGCAAGAGGGAGCGAGCGAGGGCAAGAGGGAGCGAGCGGGCAAGAGGGAGGGCAGAGGAGCGCGAGGGCAAGAGGGAGCGAGCGAGGGCTAGAGGGAGCGAGCGAGGGCTAGAGGGAGCGAGCGAGGGCTAGAGGGAGCGAGCGCTAGAGGGCTAGAGGGAGCGAGAGGGCTAGAGGGGGCGAGCGAGGGCTAGAGGGGGCGAGCGAGGGCTAGAGGGAGCGAGCGAGGGCTAGAGGGAGCGAGCGAGGGCTAGAGGGAGCGAGAGCTAGAGGGCTAGAGGGAGCGAGCGCTAGAGGGCTAGAGGGAGCGAGCGCTAGAGGGCTAGAGGGAGCGAGCGCTAGAGGGCTAGAGGGAGCGAGCGCTAGAGGGCTAGAGGGAGCGAGCGAGCGAGGGTTAGAGGGAGCGAGCGAGCGAGGGCTAGAGGGAGCGAGCGAGCGAGGGCTAGAGGGAGCGAGCGAGCGAGGGCTAGAGGGAGCGAGGGCTAGAGGGAGCGAGCGAGCGAGGGCTAGAGGGAGCGAGCGAGCGAGGGCTAGAAGGAGCGAGCGAGCACTAGAGGGAGCGAGCGAGCGAGGGCTAGAGGGAGCGAGCGAGCGAGGCTAGAGGGAGCGAGCGAGCCGAGGGCTAGAGGAGCGAGCGAGCGAGGGCTAGAGGGAGCGAGCGAGCGAGGGCTAGAGGGAGCGAGCGAGGGCAAGAGGGAGCGAGCGAGGGCTAAAGGGAGCGAGCGAGGGCTAGAGGGCTAGAGGGAGCGAGCGAGGGCTAGAGGGAGCGAGCGAGGGCTAGAGGGGGCGAGCGAGGGCTAGAGGGAGCAAGAGCTAGAGGGAGCGAGAGCTAGAGGGCTAGAGGGAGCGAGCGAGCGAGGGCAAGAGGGAGCGAGCGAGGGCAAGAGGGAGCGAGCGAGGGCTAGAGGGAGCGAGCGAGGGCTAGAGGGAGCGAGCGAGGGCTAGAGGGGGCGAGCGAGGGCTAGAGGGGGCGAGCGAGGGCTAGAGGGGGCGAGCGAGGGCTAGAGGGAGCGAGAGCTAGAGGGAGCGAGCGAGGGCTAGAGGGAGCGAGAGCTAGAGGGAGCGAGAGCTAGAGGGCTAGAGGGAGCGAGCGAGGGCTAGAGGGAGCGAGCGCTAGAGAGCTAGAGGGAGCGAGCGAGCGCTAGAGGGCTAGAGGGAGCGAGCGAGCGCTAGAGGGCTAGAGGGAGCGAGCGAGCGCTAGAGGGCTAGAGGGAGCGAGCGAGCGCTAGAGGGCTAGAGGGAGCGAGCGAGCGCTAGAGGGCTAGAGGGAGCGAGCGAGCGAGGGCTAGAGGGAGCGAGCGAGCGAGGGCTAGAGGGAGCGAGCGAGCGAGGGCTAGAGGGAGCGAGCGAGCGAGGGCAAGAGGGAGCGAGCGAGCGAGGGCAAGAGGGAGCGAGCGAGCGAGGGCAAGAGGGAGCGAGCGAGGGCTAGAGGGAGCGAGCGAGGGCTAGAGGGAGCGAGCGAGGGCTAGAGGGAGCGAGAGCTAGAGGGCTAGAGGGAGCGAGAGCTAGAGGGCTAGAGGGAGCGAGCGCTAGAGGGCTAGAGGGAGCGAGCGCTAGAGGGCTAGAGGGAGCGAGAGCTAGAGGGCTAGAGGGAGCGAGAGCTAGAGGGCTAGAGGGGGCGAGCGAGGGCTAGAGGGGGCGAGCGAGGGCTAGAGGGGGCGAGCGAGGGCTAGAGGGAGCGAGCGCTAGAGGGCTAGAGGGAGCGAGCGCTAGAGGGCTAGAGGGAGCGAGCGCTAGAGGGCTAGAGGGAGCGAGCGCTAGAGGGCTAGAGGGAGCGAGCGCTAGAGGGCTAGAGGGAGCGAGCGAGCGTGGGCTAGAGGGAGCGAGCGAGCGAGGGCTAGAGGGAGCGAGCGAGCGAGGGCTAGAGGGAGCGAGCGAGCGAGGGCTAGAGGGAGCGAGCGAGCGAGGGCTAGAGGGAGCGAGCGAGCGAGGGCTAGAGGGAGCGAGCGAGCGAGGGCTAGAGGGAGCGAGCGAGGGCTAGAGGGAGCGAGCGAGGGCTAGAGGGAGCGAGGGCTAGAGGGAGCGAGCGAGCGAGGGCTAGAGGGAGCGAGCGAGCGAGGGCTAGAGGGAGCGAGCGAGGGCTAGAGGGAGCGAGCGAGGGCTAGAGGGAGCGAGCGAGGGCTAGAGGGAGGGAGCGAGGGCTAGAGGGAGCGAGGGCTTGAGGGAGCGAGGGCTAGAGGGCTAGAGGGAGCGAGCGAGGGCTAGAGGGAGTGAGCGCTAGAGGGCTAGAGGGGGCGAGCGAGGGCTAGAGGGAGCGAGAGCTAGAGGGCTAGAGGGAGCGAGCGAGCGAGGGCTAGAGGGAGTGAGAGCTAGAGGGCTAGAGGGAGCGAGCGAGGGCTAGAGGGGGCGAGCGAGGGCTAGAGGGAGCGAGCGAGGGCTAGAGGGAGCGAGCGAGGGCTGGAGGTAGCGAGAGCTAGAGGCCTAGAGGGCTAGAGGGAGCGAGCGCTAGAGGGCTAGAGGGAGCGAGCGCTAGAGGGAGCGAGCGCTAGAGGGCTAGAGGGAGCGAGCGAGGGCTAGAAGGAGCGAGCGAGGGCTAGAGGGCTAGAGGGGGCTAGAGGGAGCGCGGGCTAGAGGGGGCTAGAGGGAGCGAGGGCTAGAGGGGGCTAGAGGGAGCGAGGGCTAGAGGGGGCTAGAGGGAGCGAGGGCTAGAGGGAGCGAGGGCTAGAGGGAGCGAGGGCTAGAGGGAGCGAGGGCTAGAGGGAGCGAGGGCTAGAGGGGGCTAGAGGGAGCGAGGGCTAGAGGGGGCTAGAGGGAGCGAGGGCTAGAGGGGGCTAGAGGGAGCGAGGGCTAGAGGGAAATTATTATTTATTAATTATTTTTACCTTTATTTAACTAGGCAAGTCAGCTAAGAACAAATTCTTATTTACACTGATGGTTAACAGTAGATACTACTGGAGTGGGAACTAGACGAGGGAGCGAGCGAGGGCTAGAGGGAGCGAGCGAGGGCTAGAGGGAGCGAGGGCTAGAGGGCTAGAGGGAGCGAGAGCTAGAGGGCTAGAGGGAGCGAGCGCTAGAGGGAGCGAGCGCTAGAGGGAGCGAGCGAGGGCTAGAGGGAGCGAGAGCTAGAGGGCTAGAGGGAGCGAGCGAGGGCTAGAGGGAGCGAGCGAGGGCTAGAGGGAGCGAGGGCTAGAGGGAGCGAGAGCTAGAGGGCTAGAGGGAGCGAGCGAGGGCTAGAGAGAGCGAGCGCTAGAGGGCTAGAGGGAGCGAGCGCTAGAGGGCTAGAGGGAGCGAGCGCTAGAGGGCTAGAGGGAGCGAGCGCTAGAGGGCTAAAGGGAGCGAGCGCTAGAGGGCTAGAGGGAGCGAGCGAGCGAGGGCTAGAGGGAGCGAGCGAGCGAGGGCTAGAGGGAGCGAGCGAGCGAGGGCTAGAGGGAGCGAGCGAGCGAGGGCTAGAGGGAGCGAGCGAGCGAGGGCTAGAGGGAGCGAGCGAGCGAGGGCTAGAGGGAGCGAGCGAGCGAGGGCTAGAGGGAGGGAGCGAGCGAGGGCAAGAGGGAGCGAGCGAGGGCAAGAGGGAGCGAGCGAGGGCAAGAGGGAGCGAGCGAGGGCAAGAGGGAGCGAGCGAGGGCTAGAGGGAGCGAGCGAGGGCTAGAGGGAGCGAGCGAGGGCTAGAGGGAGCGAGCGCTAGAGGGCTAGAGGGAGCGAGAGCTAGAGGGCTAGAGGGAGCGAGCGCTAGAGGGCTAGAGGGAGCGAGAGGGCTAGAGGGGGCGAGCGAGGGCTAGAGGGGGCGAGCGAGGGCTAGAGGGGGCGAGCGAGGGCTAGAGGGAGCGAGCGAGGGCTAGAGGGAGCGAGCGAGGGCTAGAGGGAGCGAGCGAGGGCTAGAGGGAGCGAGAGCTAGAGGGCTAGAGGGAGCGAGCGCTAGAGGGCTAGAGGGAGCGAGCGCTAGAGGGCTAGAGGGAGCGAGCGCTAGAGGGCTAGAGGGAGCGAGCGCTAGAGGGCTAGAGGGAGCGAGCGAGCGAGGGTTAGAGGGAGCGAGCGAGCGAGGGCTAGAGGGAGCGAGCGAGCGAGGGCTAGAGGGAGCGAGCGAGCGAGGGCTAGAGGGAGCGAGGGCTAGAGGGAGCGAGCGAGCGAGGGCTAGAGGGAGCGAGCGAGCGAGGGCTAGAAGGAGCGAGCGAGCACTAGAGGGAGCGAGCGAGCGAGGGCTAGAGGGAGCGAGCGAGCGAGGGCTAGAGGGAGCGAGCGAGCGAGGGCTAGAGGGAGCGAGCGAGCGAGGGCTAGAGGGAGCGAGCGAGCGAGGGCTAGAGGGAGCGAGCGAGGGCAAGAGGGAGCGAGCGAGGGCTAAAGGGAGCGAGCGAGGGCTAGAGGGCTAGAGGGAGCGAGCGAGGGCTAGAGGGAGCGAGCGAGGGCTAGAGGGGGCGAGCGAGGGCTAGAGGGAGCAAGAGCTAGAGGGAGCGAGAGCTAGAGGGCTAGAGGGAGCGAGCGAGCGAGGGCAAGAGGGAGCGAGCGAGGGCAAGAGGGAGCGAGCGAGGGCTAGAGGGAGCGAGCGAGGGCTAGAGGGAGCGAGCGAGGGCTAGAGGGAGCGAGCGAGGGCTAGAGGGGGCGAGCGGGGAGCGAGCGCTAGAGGGCTAGAGGGAGCGAGCGCTAGAGGGCTAGAGGGAGCGAGCGCTAGAGGGCTAGAGGGAGCGAGCGCTAGAGGGCTAGAGGGAGCGAGCGCTAGAGGGCTAGAGGAGCGAGCGCTAGAGGGCTAGAGGGAGCGAGCGAGCGAGGGCTAGAGGGAGCGAGCGAGCGAGGGCTAGAGGGAGCGAGCGAGCGAGGGCTAGAGGGAGCGAGCGAGCGAGGGCTAGAGGGAGCGAGCGAGCGAGGGCTAGAGGGAGCGAGCGAGCGAGGGCTAGAGGGAGCGAGCGAGGGCTAGAGGGAGCGAGCGAGGGCTAGAGGGAGCGAGCGAGGGCTAGAGGGAGCGAGCGAGGGCTAGAGGGAGCGAGAGCTAGAGGGCTAGAGGGAGCGAGCGCTAGAGGGCTAGAGGGAGCGAGAGGGCTAGAGGGGGCGAGCGAGGGCTAGAGGGGGCGAGCGAGGGCTAGAGGGGGCGGCGAGGGCTAGAGGGGGCGAGCGAGGGCTAGAGGGGGCGAGCGAGGGCTAGAGGGAGCGAGCGAGGGCTAGAGGGAGCGAGCGAGGGCTAGAGGGAGCGAGCGAGGGCTAGAGGGAGCGAGAGCTAGAGGGCTAGAGGGAGCGAGCGCTAGAGGGCTAGAGGGAGCGAGCGCTAGAGGGCTAGAGGGAGCGAGCGAGCGAGGGCTAGAGGGAGCGAGCGAGCGAGGGCTAGAGGGAGCGAGCGAGCGAGGGCTAGAGGGAGCGAGCGAGCGAGGGCTAGAGGGAGCGAGCGAGCGAGGGCTAGAGGGAGCGAGCGAGCGAGGGCTAGAGGGAGCGAGCGAGCGAGGGCTAGAGGGAGCGAGCGAGGGCAAGAGGGAGCGAGCGAGGGCTAGAGGGAGCGAGCGAGGGCTAGAGGGAGCGAGAGGGCTAGAGGGAGCGAGAGGGCTAGAGGGAGCGAGAGGGCTAGAGGGGGCGAGCGAGGGCTAGAGGGGCGAGCGAGGGCTAGAGGGGGCGAGCGAGGGCTAGAGGGAGCGAGCGAGGGCTAGAGGGAGCGAGCGAGGGCTAGAGGGAGCGAGCGAGGGCTAGAGGGAGCGAGCGAGGGCTAGAGGGAGCGAGAGCTAGAGGGAGCGAGAGCTAGAGGGAGCGAGCGCTAGAGGGCTAGAGGGAGCGAGCGCTAGAGGGCTAGAGGGAGCGAGCGCTAGAGGGCTAGAGGGAGCGAGCGCTAGAGGGCTAGAGGGAGCGAGCGCTAGAGGGCTAGAGGGAGCGAGCGCTAGAGGGCTAGAGGGAGCGAGCGCTAGAGGGCTAGAGGGAGCGAGCGCTAGAGGGCTAGAGGGAGCGAGCGAGCGAGGGCTAGAGGGAGCGAGCGAGCGAGGGCTAGAGGGAGCGAGCGAGCGAGGGCTAGAGGGAGCGAGCGAGCGAGGGCTAGAGGGAGCGAGCGAGCGAGGGCTAGAGGGAGCGAGGGCTAGAGGGAGCGAGGGCTAGAGGGCTAGAGGGAGCGAGCGAGCGAGGACTAGAGGGAGCGAGAGAGGGCTAGAGGGAGCGAGCGAGGGCTAGAGGGAGCGAGCGAGGGCTAGAGGGAGCGAGCGAGGGCTAGAGGGAGCGAGCGAGGGCTAGAGGGAGCGAGAGCTAGAGGGCTAGAGGGAGCGAGAGCTAGAGGGCTAGAGGGGGCGAGCGAGGGCTAGAGGGGGCGAGCGAGGGCTAGAGGGGGCTAGAGGGAGCGAGGGCTAGAGGGAGCGAGGGCTAGAGGGGGCTAGAGGGAGTGAGGGCTAGAGGGGGCTAGAGGGAGCGAGGGCTAGAGGGGGCTAGAGGGAGCGAGGGCTAGAGAGAGCGAGGGCTAGAGGGAAATTATTATTTATTAATTATTTTTACCTTTATTTAACTAGGCAAGTCAGCTAAGAACAAATTCTTATTTACACTGATGGCCTAGGAACAGTGGGTTAATTGCCTTGTTTAGGGGCAGAATGACAGATTTTTACCTTGTCAGCTCAGGGATTCAATCTAGCAACCTTTCGGTTACTGGCCCAACGCCCTGACCACTAGGCTACCTGCCGCCCCATTCTTAATGGACTTGCCTAGTTAAATAAAAGGTTACATTTTAAAACATTACACTTGACCAGGACCCATAGGGATACACACCCCGAGACTCCCCTACTGCAGGATAGATGGACTGTAAGTGGTACAGTATGTTCTACTGCAGGATGGACTGTATCTAAGTGGTACAGTGTGTTCTACTGCAGGATGGACTGTATCTAAGTGGTACAGTGTGTTCTACTGCAGGATGGACTGTATCTAAGTGGTACAGTGTGATCTACTGCAGGATGGACTGTATCTAAGTGGTACAGTGTGTTCGACTGCAGGATAGACTGTATCTAAGTGGTAGAGTGTGTTCTACTGCATCTAAGTGGTACAGTGTGTTCTACTGCAGGACAGATGGACTGTATCTAAGTGGTACAGTGTGTTCTACTGCACGATGGACTGTATCTAAGTGGTACAGTGTGATCTACTGCAGGATGGACTGTATCTAAGTGGTACAGTGTGATCTACTGCAGGATGGACTGTATCTAAGTGGTACAGTGTGATCTACTGCAGGATGGACTGTATCTAAGTGGTACAGTGTGATCTACTGCAGGATGGACTGTATCTAAGTGGTACAGTGTGATCTACTGCAGGATGGACTGTATCTAAGTGGTACAGTGTGATGTACTGCAGGATGGACTGTATCTCAGTGGTACAGTGTGATCTACTGCAGGATGGACTGTATCTCAGTGGTACAGTGTGATCTACTGCAGGATGGACTGTATCTCAGTGGTACAGTGTGATCTACTGCAGGATGGACTGTATCTCAGTGGTACAGTGTGATCTACTGCAGGATGGACTGTATCTCAGTGGTACAGTGTGTTCTACTGAAGGATGGACTGTATCTAAGTGGTACAGTGTGTTCTACTGCAGGATGGACTGTATCTAAGTGGTACAGTGTGATCTACTGCAGGATGGACTGTATCTAAGTGGTACAGTGTGATCTACTGCATGATAGATGGACTGTATCTAAGTGGTACAGTGTGATCTACTGCATGATAGATGGACTGTATCTAAGTGGTACAGTGTGATCTACTGCATGATAGATGGACTGTATCTAAGTGGTACAGTGTGATCTACTGCATGATAGATGGACTGTATCCAAGTGGTACAGTGTGATCTACTGCATGATAGATGGACTGTATCAAAGTGGTACAGTGTGATCTACTGCATGATAGATGGACTGTATCCAAGTGGTACAGTGTGATCTACTGCATGATAGATGGACTGTATCTAAGTGGTACAGTGTGATCTACTGCAGGATAGATGGACTGTATCTAAGTGGTACAGTGTGATCTACTGCAGGATGGACTGTATCTAAGTGGTACAGTGTGATCTACTGCAGGATGGACTGTATCTAAGTGGTACAGTGTGATCTACTGCAGGATGGACTGTATCTAAGTGGTACAGTGTGATCTACTGCAGGATGGACTGTATCTAAGTGGTACAGTGTGATCTACTGCAGGATGGACTGTATCTAAGTGATACAGTGTGATCTACTGCAGGATGGACTGTATCTAAGTGATACAGTGTGATCTACTGCATGATAGATGGACTGTATCTAAGTGGTACAGTGTGATCTACTGCAGGATAGATGGACTGTATCTAAGTGGTACAGTGTGATCTACTGCAGGATGGACTGTATCTAAGTGGTACAGTGTGATCTACTGCAGGATGGACTGTATCTAAGTGGTACAGTGTGATCTACTGCAGGATGGACTGTATCTAAGTGGTACAGTGTGATCTACTGCAGGATGGACTGTATCTAAGTGGTACAGTGTGATCTACTGCAGGATGGACTGTATCTAAGTGGTACAGTGTGATCTACTGCAGGATGGACTGTATCTAAGTGATACAGTGTGATCTACTGCAGGATGGACTGTATCTAAGTGATACAGTGTGATCTACTGCAGGATGGACTGTATCTCAGTGGTACAGTGTGTTCTACTGCAGGATGGACTGTATCTCAGTGGTACAGTGTGTTCTACTGCAGGATGGACTGTATCTAAGTGGTACAGTGTGTTCTACTGCAGGATGGACTGTATCTCAGTGGTACAGTGTGATCTACTGCAGGATGGACTGTATCTCAGTGGTACAGTGTGTTCTACTGCAGGATGGACTGTATCTCAGTGGTACAGTGTGTTCTACTGCAGGATGGACTGTATCTCAGTGGTACAGTGTGTTCTACTGCAGGATGGACTGTATCTAAGTGGTACAGTGTGATCTACTGCAGGATGGACTGTATCTCAGTGGTACAGTGTGATCTACTGCAGGATGGACTGTATCTCAGTGGTACAGTGTGATCTACTGCAGGATGGACTGTATCTCAGTGGTACAGTGTGTTCTACTGCAGGATGGACTGTATCTCAGTGGTACAGTGTGTTTCTACTGCAGGATGGACTGTATCTCAGTGGTACAGTGTGTTCTACTGCAGGATGGACTGTA
Source organism: Salmo trutta (assembly GCF_901001165.1). Taxonomy (NCBI): domain Eukaryota; kingdom Metazoa; phylum Chordata; class Actinopteri; order Salmoniformes; family Salmonidae; genus Salmo; species Salmo trutta. The sequence goes on from NC_042968.1 coordinate 44,876,123, forward strand.
TCTAAGTGGTACAGTGTGATCTACTGCAGGATGGACTGTATCTCAGTGGTACAGTGTGATCTACTGCAGGATGGACTGTATCTCAGTGGTACAGTGTGATCTACTGCAGGATGGACTGTATCTCAGTGGTACAGTGTGATCTACTGCAGGATGGACTGTATCTAAGTGGTACAGTGTGATCTACTGCAGGATGGACTGTATCTAAGTGGTACAGTGTGATCTACTGCAGGATGGACTGTATCTAAGTGGTACAGTGTGATCTACTGCAGGATGGACTGTATCTAAGTGGTAGTGTGATCTACTGCAGGATGGACTGTATCTAAGTGGTACAGTGTGATCTACTGCATGATAGATGGACTGTATCTAAGTGGTACAGTGTGATCTACTGCATGATAGATGGACTGTATCTAAGTGGTACAGTGTGTTCTACTGCAGGATGGACTGTATCTAAGTGGTACAGTGTGATCTACTGCAGGATGGACTGTATCTCAGTGGTACAGTGTGATCTACTGCAGGATGGACTGTATCTCAGTGGTACAGTGTGTTCTACTTAAGGATGGACTGTATCTAAGTGGTACAGTGTGATCTACTGCAGGATGGACTGTATCTCAGTGGTACAGTGTGTTCTACTGCAGGATGGACTGTATCTAAGTGGTACAGTGTGTTCTACTGCAGGATGGACTGTATCTCAGTGGTACAGTGTGATCTACTGCAGGATGGACTGTATCTCAGTGGTACAGTGTGATCTACTGCAGGATGGACTGTATCTCAGTGGTACAGTGTGTTCTACTGCAGGATGGACTGTATCTCAGTGGTACAGTGTGTTCTACTGCAGGATGGACTGTATCTCAGTGGTACAGTGTGTTCTACTGCAGGATGGACTGTATCTCAGTGGTACAGTGTGATCTACTGCAGGATGGACTGTATCTCAGTGGTACAGTGTGATCTACTGCAGGATGGACTGTATCTCAGTGGTACAGTGTGATCTACTGCAGGATGGACTGTATCTCAGTGGTACAGTGTGATCTACTGCAGGATGGACTGTATCTAAGTGGTACAGTGTGATCTACTGCAGGATGGACTGTATCTAAGTGGTACAGTGTGATCTACTGCAGGATGGACTGTATCTAAGTGGTACAGTGTGATCTACTGCAGGATGGACTGTATCTAAGTGGTAGTGTGATCTACTGCAGGATGGACTGTATCTAAGTGGTACAGTGTGATCTACTGCATGATAGATGGACTGTATCTAAGTGGTACAGTGTGATCTACTGCATGATAGATGGACTGTATCTAAGTGGTACAGTGTGTTCTACTGCAGGATGGACTGTATCTAAGTGGTACAGTGTGATCTACTGCAGGATGGACTGTATCTCAGTGGTACAGTGTGATCTACTGCAGGATGGACTGTATCTCAGTGGTACAGTGTGTTCTACTTAAGGATGGACTGTATCTAAGTGGTACAGTGTGATCTACTGCAGGATGGACTGTATCTAAGTGGTACAGTGTGATCTACTGCAGGATGGACTGTATCTAAGTGGTACAGTGTGATCTACTGCAGGATGGACTGTATCTAAGTGGTACAGTGTGATCTACTGCAGGATGGACTGTATCTAAGTGATACAGTGTGATCTACTGCAGGATGGACTGTATCTAAGTGGTACAGTGTGATCTACTGCAGGATGGACTGTATCTAAGTGGTACAGTGTGATCTACTGCAGGATGGACTGTATCTCAGTGGTACAGTGTGTTCTACTGCAGGATGGACTGTATCTCAGTGGTACAGTGTGTTCTACTGCAGGATGGACTGTATCTCAGTGGTACAGTGTGATCTACTGCAGGATGGACTGTATCTCAGTGGTACAGTGTGATCTACTGCAGGATGGACTGTATCTAAGTGGTACAGTGTGATCTACTGCAGGATGGACTGTATCTAAGTGGTACAGTGTGATCTACTGCAGGATGGACTGTATCTAAGTGGTACAGTGTGATCTACTGCAGGATGGACTGTATCTAAGTGGTAGTGTGATCTACTGCAGGATGGACTGTATCTAAGTGGTACAGTGTGATCTACTGCATGATAGATGGACTGTATCTAAGTGGTACAGTGTGATCTACTGCATGATAGATGGACTGTATCTAAGTGGTACAGTGTGATCTACTGCATGATAGAGGGACTGTATCCAAGTGGTACAGTGTGATCTACTACATGATAGATGGACTGTATCTAAGTGGTACAATGTGATCTACTGCAGGATAGATGGACTGTATCTAAGTGGTACAGTGTGATCTACTGCAGGATAGATGGACTGTATCTAAGTGGTACAGTGTGATCTACTGCAGGATAGATGGACTGTATCTAAGTGGTACAGTGTGATCTACTGCAGGATAGATGGACTGTATCTAAGTGGTACAGTGTGATCTACTGCAGGATAGATGGACTGTATCTAAGTGGTACAGTGTGATCTACTGCAGGATGGACTGTATCTAAGTGGTACAGTGTGATCTACTGCAGGATGGACTGTATCTAAGTGGTACAGTGTGATCTACTGCAGGATAGACTGTATCTAAGTAGTACAGTGTGATCTACTGCAGGATGGACTGTATCTAAGTGATACAGTGTGATCTACTGCAGGATAGATGGACTGTATATAAGTAGTACAGTGTGATCTACTGCAGGATGGACTGTATCTAAGTGGTACAGTGTGATCTACTGCAGGATGGACTGTATCTAAGTGGTACAGTGTGATCTACTGCAGGATGGACTGTATCTAAGTGGTACAGTGTGATCTACTGCAGGATGGACTGTATCTAAGTGGTACAGTGTGATCTACTGCAGGATGGACTGTATCTAAGTGGTACAGTGTGTTCTACTGCAGGATGGACTGTATCTAAGTAGTACAGTGTGATCTACTGCAGGATGGACTGTATCTAAGTGATACAGTGTGATCTACTGCAGGATAGATGGACTGTATCTAAGTAGTACAATGTGATCTACTGCAGGATGGACTGTATCTAAGTGGTACAGTGTGATCTACTGCAGGATGGACTGTATCTAAGTGGTACAGTGTGATCTACTGCAGGATGGACTGTATCTAAGTGGTACAGTGTGATCTACTGCAGGATGGACTGTATCTAAGTGGTACAGTGTGTTCTAGTCTGCTCTGTCTGGTAGCTGCTATTTCTGTCTGTCCTGTGTACCATCTACCCATGAACCCTTCTGCTTTGTCTCGGTGTGTGTGTGTGTGTGTGTGTGTGTGTGTGTGTGTGTGTGTGTGTGTGTGTGTGTGTGTGTGTGTGTGGGGAGACAGAGAGCAGACATCTTTCCATAACACAGCTGGAGATCTTCATCAGACTGAAGAGACATGACCGTCTGCATCTCTCCCTCTTCTCGCTCTCTTTTCTCCCTCCCTCCCCGTCTCTCTCCCTCCTTCAGTCAGGGGCCCGGAGGCATTGCCATGGAAACCCAGCAGCAGCAGAAGGAGAGAGAGACAGGAAGTCACGGAACAGAGAGTAAAGTATAAACTCCTCTATGCTGCTGCTGGGGCAACGTTACAACACACAGCTACATACAGAGGCTGCTATTCTCCCTAACCCCATCAGCACGTCATCCTGTAACATCTTGTTACACCTTGATTACACTTTCACTCCTGTTTCATATACACTACCAGTCAACAGTTTGGACACACCCACTCATTCAAAGGTTTTTCTTTATTTTTTTACTATTTTCTACATTGTAGAATAATAGTGAAGACATCAAAACTATGAAATAACACATATGGAATCATGTAGTAACCAACAAAAAGTGGTAAACAAATCAAAATATATTTTATATTTTGTGTTATTTCATAGTTTAATGTCTTCACTATTATTCTACAATGTAGAAAATAGTAAAAATCAAGAAAAACCTTTAATTGAGTAGGTGTCCAAACCTTTGATTGGTAGTGTATATGAAATACAGTACCAGACAACCCCATCAGTGCCCCCCCAACTCTAAAATAATATATAGTAACCTTTTCCTTCAGTAGCCCCCCCCCCCCCAACTCTAAAATAATATACAGTAACCTTTTCCTTCAGTAGCCCCCCCCCCCCCCCTTCTCCTGCCACACAACTCCCTCAAGGAGAACAGCCTCTGTGCCTCTGCCCCCAACCCCCCCACTTTAAAAACAGGAAAATGATAGTGACCATTTCCTTCATGGGAATGTATGCACTCACTACTAGAAGTCGCTCTCAATAAGAGCGTCTGCTAAATGACTCACACTTAAATCTAATTGTCCTTCAGTCCCCTCCGCCCCTCTGACAGAACACCCTCCGTGCCCCTCCACTCTCCAGTCTAAAAGGCAGTCTAGTCTCCAGGGGGCCTTGGCACTTCCTGAAAAGCCTCTAAACAGTAAATACAACCATTACCCACAACACCCCACTTCCTGTGTCAGGCCCTCTGGAGTAGAGTCAGCTACCAGTTAGCCTCCTATCACAGCACTTACAGCCACAGTTCCAGCCTTCTGGTTAACACAGTGGTTGAAATGTCTCTGCATTACATTTTCCTTCTCTACAGGTGATATCCTACATGTCAAATATCTGGGAGGTTGTATGTACTACAGACACTCCAGGTACAGCTGGGTGCTTCTCTGTGTGTGTCTATAATGGGGGTAACTGAAACTGTTGTCCACAGGGACCGACACAGAATGGCCGTCTAATAGCTGTTTATTGGCTTTCAGGAAGTGAAGTCAAGCCAGAGAGAATGAGTGAGACAGAAACACACAGAGACAGGGAGAGACAAAGAGAGTGAGAGAGAGACAAAGAGAGTGAGAGAGAGAGGGAGAGCCACAGAGAGTCCAGTCATAGCCACATCTCAAACCCTCTACACTGTTTCTCAACCCTTTCCTGTAATTTCTCACCAGCTGTGTATTGTGTTAGAGCAGAGTAGACATGCATTAGTAATACCTGCAGACGCAGCAGTGGACTGATTACAGCTGAGAGCAATCTCTCTCACACACACACACACACACACACACACACACGCACACGGGGCTGACACTTAGAAAGTCAACATGCCTGCAATACAATACACACCTGTCTGAAACAGAGCCTTCTCTTCAAGAACACAAACATTACCCACAACATCTAAACATTACCCACAACATCTAACATCTAAACATTACCCACAACACCTAACATCTAAACATTACCCACAACACCTAACATCTAAACATTACCCACAACATCTAAACATTACCCACAACATCTCTACTTAGCCACAACATCTCTAGTTACCCAGTGTAGGATACAGCAGAGTCATGTATTTAGAGAGTTAGGACATTGAGGACAGTGCAGTAACGCTGATGTTTCTATCTCCAGCAGTGCAGTAACGCTGGTGTTTCTATCTCCAACAGTGCAGTAACGCTGGTGTTTCTATCTCCAACAGTGCAGTAATAATACCTAGCAATACACACAATACAAACAGTAAAAAACGAAAGCAATACCAGAACGAGCAATGTCAGAGTAAATAAATATATAAATAATGGTGTATATAGACAGTATTTCTGCCGTGATGCACTTTTAAAGGGATAGAGCACATTTTTGGGGGGGCAATAAAGCCATTTTTCTACTTCCCCAGAGTCAGATTAATTCATGTTTACCATTTCTATGTCTGCGTGCAGAGGGAAGGAAGTTGCTATAACTAGCTTTAGCGCAATTGTTACCTAGCGACAGCGCCAATACCAGACTTCCAGTCATCGCGCTAACGCTAGTTAGCAATGGCTTGCAAAACTACCTTCAAACTGCATGCAGAGACATACAAATGGTATCCATCAGTTCAATTGCCAAAATCTTGCACTGTCTCTTTAAGATCCGAGTGATAAGTTACAATGTATATTTGTAGCCAACAGAGCGAATGAGAGCCACAAGCCCACAGCCACCGCTTGCTCCTCATCATGTCTCAGTGCAGTGGGCCGCATCAGTTATATTTCAGATGACGTCATGCATTTTGGAATAGAATATCATTTCTCAGTCATTATCCTAACCCCCCCCAGGGTAGCATGCCCCCAGACCCCCCCCCCCACACTTTTGCCACAGCTCCTGAGAAAAATCGTAGGGGAAACACTGCACACATTTACATTTTTACATTTTAGTCATTTAGCAGACGCTCTTATCCAGAGCGACTTACAGTAGTGAATGCATACATTTCATACATTTTTTTTGTTTTGTTTTGTACTGGCCCCCCGTGGTAATCGAACCCACAATCCTGGCGTTGCACACACCATGCTGGCGTTGCAAACACCATGCTCTACCAACTGAGCCACACGGTCTGAACATACACCAGGCTACCTTTCCTCTCCAGAGAAAGACACGACATCATCTTTGTCTTTATACTCCAGGGCCTCCTACCTTTCCTCTCCAGAGAAAGACATTACATCATCTCTGTCTTTATACTCCAGGGCCTCCTACCTTTCCTCTCTCCAGAGAAAGACACTACATCATCTCTGTCTTTATACTCCAGGGCCTCCTACCTTTCCTCTCTCCAGAGAAAGACACTACATCATCTCTGTCTTTATACTCCAGGGCCTCCTACCTTTCCTCTCTCCAGAGAAAGACACTACATCATCTCTGTCTTTATACTCCAGGGCCTCCTACCTTTCCTCTCTCCAGAGAAAGACACTACATCATCTCTGTCTTTATACTCCAGGGCCTCCTTCTCCAGAAAACTGAGCAGTTTCTCTCTGCTGTAGGGGCTGGTGGCTGCTTTCACTGTGTGGTCCTTCTGACGCATCGACGCTGGCAGCAATGCATTCTGGGGGGAGACACGGAGGGGTGGATACATGGGTTTATTGACTGATTGATCAATTGGTGAATTCATGTGCCACGTTTAAAAACATTAGGGCTGCATGCGGTGTTGTGTTGAGTTCCTATGGTTGTCTAGTTAGTGGATTCATCTCCATGCTGTAAATAAGTGAAAGACAAGAAGAATGTTTAAGGTCCTCTCTACTTGAGATGTAACAACACATTGTAAGATTCCCAATACTTCTGGTGGGGTGTATTGTGTAATATCACTAAATAAATGGCTGTTTTATCTCACTCTGGCCCTTGAAAAGGAAGATAACCTCACTAAGACCTGGAGGGGTTTTCACTACTTTGCTCCTCCTCTACTCTGCTGCGCCTCCTCCTCCTCCTCCTCCACTCTGCTGCGCCTCCGCCTCCTCCTCCTCCACTCTGCTGCGCCTCCTCCTCTACTCTGCTGTGCATCCTCCTCCTCCTCCTACTCTGCTGCGCCTCCTCCTCCACTCTGCTGAGCCTCCTCCTCCTCCTCCACTCTGCTGAGCCTCCTCCTCCACTCTGCTGAGCCTCCTCCTCCTCCTCCTCCTCCTCCTCCACTCTGCTGAGCCGCCTCCTCCTCTCTGCTGAGCCTCCTCCTCCTCCTCTACTCTGCTGTGACTCCTCCTCCACCTACTCTGCTGAGCCTCCTCCTCCACTCTGCTGCGCCTCCTCCTCTACTCTGCTGCGCCGCCTCCTCCTCCACTCTGCTGCGACTCCTGCTGTGCCTCCTCATCCTCCTCCACTCTGCTGCAACTCCTCCTCCACTCTGCTGAGCCTCCTCCTCCACTCTGCTGAGCCTCCTCCTCCTCCACTCTGCTGCGCCTCCTCCTCCTCTACTCTGCTGAGACTCCTCCTCCTCCTCTACTCTGCTGCGACTCCTCCTCCACCTACTCTGCTGAGCCTCCTCCTCCACTCTGCTGCGCCTCCTCCTCCACTCTGCTGCGCCTCCTCCTCCTCCACTCTGCTGCGACTCCTGCTGTGCCTCCTCCTCCTCCTCCTACTCTGCTGTGCCTCCTCCTCCTCCTCCTACTCTGCTGTGCCTCCTCCTCCTCCACTCTGCTGAGCCTCCTCCTCCACTCTGCTGCGCATCCTCCTCCTCTACTCTGCTGCGACTCCTCCTCCTCCTCCTCCTCCTCTACTCTGCTGCGACTCCTCCTCCTCCTCCTCTACTCTGCTGCGACTCCTGCTGTGCCTCCTCCTCCTACTCTGCTGCGCCTCCTCCTCCACTCTGCTGAGCCTCCTCCTCCTCCTCCTCCACTCTGCTGCGCCTCCTCCCCACTCTGCTGCGCCTCCTCCTCCACCACTCTGCTGCGCCTCCTCCTCCTCCTCCTCCACTCTGCTGCGCCTCCTCCTCCTCTCTGCTGAGCCTCCTCCTCTTCTACTCTGCTGCGACACCTCCTCCACCTCCTACTCTGCTGAGCCTCCTCCTCCACTCTGCTGCGCCTCCTCCTCCTCCTCCTCCTCCACTCTGCTGCGACTCCTGCTGTGCCTCCTCCTCCTACTCTGCTGTGTCTCCTCCTCCACTCTGCTGCAACTCTTCCTCCACTCTGCTGCGCCTCCTCCTCCACTCTGCTGCAACTCTTCCTCCACTCTGCTGCGCCTCCTCCTCCTCCTCCGCTGCGCCTCCTCCTCCTCCTCCGCTGCGCCTCCTCCTCCGCTGCGCCTCCTCCTCCTCCTCCGCTGCGCCGCCTCCTCCTCTCTGCTGAGCCTCCTCCTCCTCCTCCTCCGCTGAGCCTCCTCCTCCTCTACTCTGCTGCGCCGCCTCCTCCTCCTCTACTCTGCTGCGCCGCCTCCTCCTCCTCCTCTACTCTGCTGCGCCTCCTCCTCCTCCTCTACTCTGCTGCGCCTCCTCCTCCTCCTCTACTCTGCTGCGCCTCCTCCTCCTCCTCTACTCTGCTGCGCCTCCTCCTCCTCCTCTACTGCGCCTCCTCTACTCTGCTGCGCCGCCTCCTCCTCCTCTACTGCGCCTCCTCCTCCTCCTCTACTCTGCTGCGCCTCCTCTACTCTGCGTGCAAATCAACATAGAAACACTTGGCAGACTGCATGCAGAATCAGCACACACACTCTCTTTCCATTAGATTTCCCAACATTGAGATTTAAGGATTGCGAGAGTTGAGAGGTTAAAAGTTGATAAGAATGAGATGTCTGTCTGGCTACCAAGGAGAAAACACAAGGAAGACCCGCCCCCCCCCCGCCCATCCATACCTCTGGGTCCATCTCCTCCAGAGCAGTCTCCAGCTGTTTGAGTTCCTGTTCTGATAGATTGTTAAGGAGCTCATCCTCGTCAATCTCCTTGTACTTCTCCAGGTCTTTCTTAAACGACAACGCCATGTTCTCTCTCTCTGCTACACCAACTGCAGACCGGGGTGTCTGTCTGTGTTCCTCTGGGTCCAAGTGGCACGCCTAGGGACAGGTAACCTGCTAGAGGGACAGAGGTAGGCAGGCAGACAGACAGAGAGAGAGGTAGGCAGGCAGACAGACAGAGAGGTGGGCAGGCAGGCAGACAGACAGACAGAGAGGTAGGCAGGCAGGCAGACAGAGAGGTAGGCAGACAGACAGACAGAGAGGTAGGCAGACAGACAGACAGACAGACAGACAGAGAGGTAGGCAGACAGACAGACAGACAGACAGAGAGGTAGGCAGACAGACAGACAGACAGACAGAGAGGTAGGCAGACAGACAGACAGACAGACAGAGAGGTAGGCAGACAGACAGAGAGAGAGGTAGGCAGACAGACAGACAGAGAGAGAGGTAGGCAGGCAGACAGACAGAGAGAGAGGTAGGCAGGCAGACAGACAGACAGACAGAGAGGTAGGCAGGCAGACAGACAGACAGAGAGGTAGGCAGGCAGACAGAGAGAGAGGTAGGCAGGCAGGCAGGCAGACAGACAGGCAGGCAGACAGACAGGTAGGCAGGCAGACAGAGAGAGAGGTAGGCAGGCAGGCAGGCAGACAGACAGAGAGGTAGGCAGGCAGGCAGACAGACAGACAGACAGACAGAGAGGTAGACAGGCAGGCAGACAGACAGACAGAGAGGTAGGCAGGCAGACAGACAGACAGAGAGGCAGGCAGACAGACAGAGAGAGAGGTAGGCAGGCAGGCAGACAGACAGACAGAGAGGTAGGCAGGCAGACAGACAGACAGAGAGGTAGGCAGGCAGACAGACAGACAGAGAGGTAGGCAGGCAGACAGACAGACAGACAGAGGTAGGCAGGCAGACAGACAGACAGAGAGGTAGGCAGGCAGACAGACAGACAGACAGACAGAGAGGTAGGCAGGCAGACAGACAGACAGAGAGGTAGGCAGGCAGGCAGACAGAGAGGCAGGCAGGCAGACAGACAGACAGACAGACAGACAGACAGACAGACAGACAGACAGAGAGGTAGGCAGGCAGGCAGACAGACAGACAGAGAGGTAGGCAGGCAGGCAGACAGACAGACAGACAGAGAGGTAGGCAGGCAGGCAGACAGACAGACAGGCAGACAGACAGACAGGTAGGCAGGCAGACAGACAGGTAGGCAGGCAGACAGACAGAGAGGTAGGCAGGCAGACAGACAGAGAGGTAGGCAGGCAGACAGACAGAGAGGTAGGCAGGCAGACAGACAGACAGACAGAGAGAGAGGTAGGCAGACAGACAGAGAGAGAGGTAGGCAGACAGACAGAGAGAGAGGTAGACAGACAGACAGACAGAGAGAGAGGTAGGCAGACAGACAGAGAGAGAGAGGTAGGCAGACAGACAGAGAGAGAGGTAGGCAGACAGACAGAGAGAGAGGTAGGCAGACAGACAGAGAGAGAGGTAGACAGACAGACAGACAGACAGAGAGAGAGGTAGACAGACAGACAGAGAGAGAGGTAGGCAGACAGACAGAGAGAGAGGTAGGCAGACAGACAGAGAAGATGATACCATTTGAGTTAGTGGGATCAAAGTAGGTCATGTAATTAAAGCCAGTCAGACAACGTCTGTTGTTGGGTCTTAAACATCACATAAACTGGGTGGGTTGAGCCCTGGATGCTGATTGTCTGAAAGCTGTGGTATATCAGACCGTATACCACGGGTACGACAAACAAACAGCTTTTTACTGTTCTAATTATGTTGGTAACCACTTTATAATAACAGTAAGACACTTCAGGGATTTGTGTTATATGGCCAATATCAGTGCGGCAGGTAGCCTAGTGGTTAGAGCGTTGGACCAGTAACCAGCAGGTAGCCTAGTGCTTAGAGTGTTGGGCCAGTAACCAGCAGGTAGCCTAGTGGTTAGAGCGTTGGGTCAGTAACCAGCAGGTAGCCTAGTGGTTAGAGCGTTGGGCCAGTAACCAGCAGGTAGCCTAGTGGTTAGAGCGTTAGGCCAGTAACCAGCAGGTAGCATAGTGGTTAGAGCGTTGGGCCAGTAACCAGCAGGTAACCTAGTGGTTAGAGCGTTGGGCCAGTAACCAGCAGGTAGCCTAGTGGTTAGAGCGTTGGGCCAGTAACCAGCAGGTAGCCTAGTGGTTAGAGCGTTGGGCCAGTAACCAGCAGGTAGTCTAGTGGTTAGAGCGTTGGACCAGTAACCAGCAGGTAGTCAAGTGGTTAGAGCATTGGACCAGTAACCAGCAGGTAGTCAAGTGGTTAGAGCGTTGGGCCAGTAACCAGCAGATAGTCTAGTGGTTAGAGCGTTGGGCCAGTAGCCAGCAGGTAGTCTAGTGGTTAGAGCGTTGGACCAGTAACCAGCAGGTAGTCAAGTGGTTAGAGCGGTGGGCCAGTAACCAGCAGGTAGCCTAGTGCTTAGAGCGTTGGGCCAGTAACCAGCAGGTAGCCTAGTGGTTAGAGCGTTGGGCCAGTAACCAGTAGGTAGCCTAGTGGTCAGAGCGTTGGACCAGTAACCAGCAGGTAGTCAAGTAGTTAGAGAGTTGAGCCAGTAACCAGCAGGTAGTCTAGTGGTTAGAGCATTGGGCCAGTAACCAGCAGGTAGCCTAGTGGTCAGAGCATTGGGCCAGTAACCAGCAGGTAGCCTAGTGGTCAGAGCATTGGGCCAGTAACCAGCAGGTAGCCTAGTGGTTAGAGCGTTGGGCCAGTAACCGGAAGGTTGCTAGATTGAATCCCCGAGCTGACAAGGTAAAAATCTGTCGTTCTGCCCCTGAACAAGGCAGTTTACCCACCGTTCCTAGGCTGTCATTGTAAATAAGAATTTGTTCTGAACTGACTTGCCTAGTTAAATAATGGTTAACTAAAGCTAATCATCAGCCGTTGACTAGTTGAATCAGGTATGTTTGTCTGGGACGACGACAACAACAACGTGTGCTGCTGGAGACACAGGAGGACCGGAGTTGGGAAACACTGGTGAAAACTAAAGTTGAGTGAAGTTCAATCTTCTGCAACCTCTGGGCGGCGGCTGGTCATTTGTTTTATGTACGGCAGTCTTGGGGAAGCTGTGTGGTTTAGAGGGAACATTGTTCTCTCTCCCTGTTCTGTTCTGGTCTGTTCTCTCTCCCACATCATTCTCTCTCTCTCTCTCTCTCTGTTCTGGTCTGTTCTCTCTCTGTTCTGGTCTGTTCTCTCTCTCTCTCTCTCTCTGTTCTGGTCTGTTCTCTCTCTGTTCTGGTCTGTTCTCTCTCCCTCTCTCTGTTCTGGTCTGTTCTCTCTCCCACATCGTTCTCTCTCTGTTCTGGTCTGTTCTCTCTCTGTTCTGGTCTGTTCTCTCTCTCTCTGTTCTGGTCTGTTCTCTCTCCCACATCGTTCTCTCTCTGTTCTGGTCTGTTGTCTCTCCCTGTTCTGGTCTGTTCTCTCTCCCACATCGTTCTCTCTCTCTGTTCTGTTTTCGTCTGTTCTCTCTCTCTGTTCTGTTTTGGCCTGTTCTCTCTCTCTCTCTGTTTTGGCCTGTTCTCTCTCTCTCTCTGTTTTGGCCTGTTCTCTCTCCCACATCGTTCTCTCTCTGTCTGTTCTGTTTTCGTCTGTTCTCTCTCTCTCTGTGTGTTTTTGTCTGTTCTCTCTCTCTCTCTCTCTCTCTCTGTTCTGGTCTGTTCTCTCTCTCTCTCTCTCTCTCTCTCTCTGTTCTGGTCTGTTCTCTCTCTCTGTTCTGGTCTGTTCTCTCTCCCACATCGTTCTCTCTCTCTGTTCTGTTTTGATCTGTTCTCTCTAGAATTAGAGGTTTACTGTCCACTCCTCCATTAAGGAATCAAACACCACACTAACACAGCAACAGCCTGGAATAAAGTACCACAGTGTGAGAGTCATAATACCCAGAAAACCTAGCGCTCAAACAGGGAAATGGTTCCAAACATTTTTTCAGCATTCATTTTTCCACGTAGGGATTTTTCAGAAACACTTCAAATAAGGGCTTTGTTTCGTGTAGACTTACCCTGGCGTGACGTTTTGATAACCGTGTAAATCTCTCTCGGACAAAGTGACTTATCAATATATTTGCCTGTTTTTACCTCCCAAAAATGAAATGCTAATTAGCTGCTAACGTGGCTATCATAAAGAACTACAAATGCCAGGATGATCTGGACCAGACTGACGAATCGAGGCAAAGGTAGGAATCTCTGGATTAACTATCTGGCTACATTTCTTTCAAATTGACAATTCTGTGAAAGGTCTGGTGCAAGTTTAAAATTGACACAATACCTGTCAGTAAAAGTGTCAGCTAGAGATGAGGTGCAGGAGCTTGCTGGGATTTGTAGTTTTGCATGTCTACTTTGGTGCTAATTAGCATTTTAGAATCTGAGATCAAATAGAGCCGAACATATTGATAAAAATCACCTTGTCTGAGAGAGATTTGGTTATCAAAACGCCAACCCCGGGTACACCTACACTTAAGACAGACCTTATTTTAAGTGTTTCTAAAATCCCCTATTGGAAAAATGAATTGTAGAAAAACAATTGGAAACATTTCCCTGTTTGACCGTTAGGTTTTCTGGGTATTATGACACTGTGGTGCTCTATAGCAGGGGGATAACAGGCCCACTCTGCCCTAATGGAAAGTAAATGAGAGCAGATGAAATGTCAGCATTCATGATGATAGTAATGTTGAGCACATCCATTGCTGGCTATTGACGATCCAAATCAGGTTGTGAAGCCTGGGATAAAGCGGGTCACGTCCGAGTCCAGTCCACAGCCTGATGTTAATACCAGACCAGGTAGGACACCCTACTCAGAAATAACATGACTGAATAAGTTCCAGACGATGTAGTCTATTCCAATAGGTTAGTGTTTAAATCTATCGTAGGCCTAACTAAGCCCTAAATCTTGTCACAATTCAAGCCAGGGCCAGGAGTTAAATATCCATGATGGAAAAAGCAAACGAACTGCAGCCAGTTTATCTGTGGGATAATAACATGTGTTTCTGTCCCCTGTTGGAACGACCGCCAGCTTTCAACGTCTAGAAAACACTTTCTGACACTGTAGAGCCAAATCCACAACACAGACATACCCATCAGCATCTAAACCACCTGACCTTTAACCTCTGAGTTCAATTAGCTGTGACTGGAAGACAGAGTGGCCAGTGAGGGCTGACTGGAGAACACTGACTTATAGCCTAATCTACACACACGCCATTCTCTTACCACAATGTCAACTCAGCTCTTACATCATCTACCTACTTTCTCTGTTTAGTCAACACCACCTTCACAGGTTATAAAACCCATACTAATGGCTGTTTTTCTGTCTCCTCCAGGACCCTCCAGGTGATTAGGTTGAGTAGTCAGTCCAGACAGGAGTAATGGATCGTGGAAGGGAGGTAATGATGGTAATGTCTGGGAGGATCCATTAGTAGAGTCTGATTGATGCCGTTCTCCTTCTCTGAGCTCTACTAGTCATCCTAGACAACAGCAGATTGTTATTGTCTCAGAGCCAATAACAACACCACAACATAATACAACAAGCCTCTTTAGTTATAGATGTACACACTCCCCCCCTCACACACACCACTACTCAGACCCCCCCCCCCCCCCCCCCCCCCACACACACACAGACCACTACTCAGACTCCCCCCCTCACACACACCACTACTCAGACCCCCCCCCCCCCCCACACACACAGACCACTACTCAGACTCCCCCCCCACACACACACAGACCACTACTCGGACCCCCCCCCCCCCCCCGAAACAAGCGTACATGCATCTAAATCTAGTCCCATTGAAGAAAACTAATATAAATAGATATATATAATTACCACAACCTAACAATCAAATGACCAGCTTTAGCTTCAACCTGTGTCCAACAATAACAGTGTATAGACAGTAGTGGTTCCTTTCCACAGAGAGGGAGACGTTGAGTAATGTTAAAGTTGAGAGTTGAGCAGGAAATGGAGAATGGTTATTACATTAGAACACAACCCCAGGGACAGAGAGTTCTGTACTTCCAACATCCTCCAACTATAGGACGTTCTCAACGAAACAACTCGGTGCAGAGCGTTCCATTAGGCTGCTGGGGGCGAGGAGACCACCAGCTCCACTAAAACTATTGACAACCGCCTGTCATTTTCAAGGGATTGTTAAAGAAATGTTTCAACTATTTGGTTGTAATGTCATCACGTCCTGAAGAGCATAGTCACAACTACACATTTATCTCTATCAGAGTTATACAGCAAGGAACTGTTTCATGATCAGTAAACATCAATACGATCATGTATTTTCAGATACCCTTCACGTATCTGGCCAACATTCATTTGATATTTGAGTGATATAAAATAAAAGGATGAGAGGTTTAGGTTCATGTCCCATCCTTTGTGGGCTCTACTTGTCAAGCAGCAGAAGGATGCATAATGATTACTTTGCAAGCTACCGTTAGAAACAAACTAATGTACTTTTTTCTCCAACCGACATAGCTCGGCCTACCTAGCAAAGTTAGCTAACAGCATCCCCTTTTCAACGTTGTTTTTGAGAGCGTTTAATCTAGAGGTCGACCCATTATGATTTTTCAACGCAGATACCAATACCGATTATTGGAGGGCCCAAAATGTGCTGCCGATTAATCGGCCGATTATTATTGTGCTTATATATATATATATATAGCTCTGAAGTGACAACGATACTGAAGAGTGCTTAGTAGACAAATACTCTCAACTGTTTGAATAATAAAAATAGAGTTTAAGTTACCTGTGATGAATGCTGAAAACAAAAACTAATTTCTATATGCAGGAAATCCCATTTTAATAAATGGGCATGGTAAGAATTGACTACCAAAGTGCGAGACATAATTCCCATGACACCTTCTAGCAAAATCTGAAAAGCGGTTCCTTCATTTATTCCATAGGATATTTTTAGATTAACTTAAAATAAGGTCTGTGTTTGGTTTAGGCTTACACCACCTTGCCAATTTTATAACTGTGTAGATATCCATAGAATATAACTCTGATCAATATAAGCAAAGATCATTTTTTTTGTAGAGTGGATTTATGAAAATATGGTGACAAACGTTACCTAGTGAGATTTACACGGGTATCAAAACGCCGAGGCGGTTTAAGCACAAAACACAGACCTTATTTGAAGTAGATCAAGACATTCTCTATGGAAGACATGAACGGTAAAATAACGAAGGAACCCCTTTCAAGTTCAGCCGCAAGTTATTACAGGAACTTTGACGCGTTGACTATTTCTCTCTAAACCATATACCTTTGACTATTACGAGCCTGCTGCTGCCTACCACCGCTCAGTCAGACTGCTCTATCAAATATCAAATCATAGACTTAACTATAATATAATAAACCTTAGGTCATTAATATGGTCAAATACGGAATCTATCATCTCGAAAACATTATTCTTTCAGTGACATACGGAACCGTTCCGTATTTTATCTAACGGGTGGCATCCATAAGTCTAAATATTCCTGTTACATTGCACAACCTACAATGTTATTTCATAGTTCCGTAAAATTCTGGCAAATTAGTTCGCAACGAGCCAGATTCTGTATACCCTGATTCTGCGTGCAACGACCGCAAGAGAACTGACACAATTTCACCTGGTTAATATTGCCTGCTAACCTGGATGTCTTTTAGCTAAATATGCAGGTTTAAAAATATATACTTCTGTGTATTGATTTTAAGAAAGGCATTGATGTTTATGGTTAGGTACAGTCGTGCAACGATTGTGCTTTTTTTTGCAAATGCGCTTTTGTTAAATCATCCCCGTTTGGCGAAGTCTGCTGTCTTTGTTAGGAAGAAATAGTCTTCACAGTTCGCAACAAGCCAGGCGGCCCAAACTGCTGCATACACCCTGACTCTGTTTGCAAGAGAAGTGATATTTTCCCTAGTTAAAAGGAATTCATGTTAGCAGGCAATATTAACTAAATATGCAGGTTTAAAAATATATACTTGTGTATTGATTTTAAGAAAGACAAGGCAGTTAACCCACTGTTCCTAGGCCGTCATTGAAAATAAGAATGTGTTCTTTAACTGACTTGCCTAGTTAAATAAAGGTTTAAAAAAAAAATAAAAAAAAAAAATAATAATAATAATAATAAATATATATATATATATAAATAAATAAATAAATAAATTAAAAAAAAAAAAAAAATCGGCAAATCGGTGGCCAAAAATACTGATTACCGCTTGTTATGAAAACTTGAAATCGGCCCTAATTAATCGGCCATTCCGATTAATCAGTCGACCTCTAGTTTAATCGCGATTGCTGCTGACAAATTGTCTGATGGACCACGTCAAATTGGATCGCAAGCTAACAACAGACCACGTCAATATGGCTAGATGACAAGCTAACAACAGACCACGTCAATATGGCTAGATGACAAGCTAACAACAGACCACGTCAATATGGCTAGATGACAAGCTAACAACAGACCACGTCAATATGGCTAGATGACAAGCTAACAACAGATCACGTGTATATGGCTAGATGACAAGCTAACAACAGACCACGTCAATATGGCTAGATGACAAGCTAACAACAGACCACGTCAATATGGCTAGATGACAAGCTAACAACAGACCACGTCAATATGGCTAGATGACAAGCTAACAACAGACCACGTCAATATGGCTAGATGACAAGCTAACAACAGACCACGTCAATATGGCTAGATGACAAGCTAACAACAGACCACGTCAATATGGCTAGATGACAAGCTAACAACAGATCACGTGTATATGGCTAGATGACAAGCTAACAACAGACCACGTCAATATGGCTAGATGACAAGCTAACAACAGACCACGTCAATATGGCTAGATGACAAGCTAACAACAGACCACGTCAATATGGCTAGATGACAAGCTAACAACAGACCACGTCAATATGGCTAGATGACAAGCTAACAACAGACCACGTCAATATGGCAAGATGACAAGCTAACAACAGACCACGTCAACATGGCTAGATGACAAGCTAACAACAGACCACGTCAATATGGCTAGATGACAAGCTAACAACAGACCACGTCAATATGGCTAGATGACAAGCTAACAACAGACCACGTCAATATGGCTAGATGACAAGCTAACAACAGATCACGTGTATATGGCTAGATGACAAGCTAACAACAGACCACGTCAATATGGCTAGATGACAAGCTAACAACAGACCACGTCAATATGGCTAGATGACAAGCTAACAACAGACCACGTCAATATGGCTAGATGACAAGCTAACCACAGACCACGTCAATATGGCTAGATGACAAGCTAACAACAGACCACGTCAATATGGCTAGATGACAAGCTAACAACAGATCACGTGTATATGGCTAGATGACAAGCTAACAACAGACCACGTCAATATGGCTAGATGACAAGCTAACAACAGACCACGTCAATATGGCTAGATGACAAGCTAACAACAGACCACGTCAATATGGCTAGATGACAAGCTAACAACAGACCACGTCAATATGGCTAGATGACAAGCTAACAACAGACCACGTCAACATGGCTAGATGACAAGCTAACAACAGATCACGTGTATATGGCTAGATGACAAGCTAACAACAGACCACGTCAATATGGCTAGATGACAAGCTAACAACAGACCACGTCAATATGGCTAGATGACAAGCTAACAACAGACCACGTCAATATGGCTAGATGACAAGCTAACAACAGACCACGTCAATATGGCTAGATGACAAGCTAACAACAGACCACGTCAACATGGCTAGATGACAAGCTAACAACAGACCACGTCAATATGGCTAGATGACAAGCTAACAACAGACCACGTCAATATGGCTAGATGACAAGCTAACAACAGACCACGTCAATATGGCTAGATGACAAGCTAACAACAGACCACGTCAATATGGCTAGATGACAAGCTAACAACAGACCACGTCAATATGGCTAGATGACAAGCTAACAACAGACCACGTCAATATGGCTAGATGACAAGCTAACAACAGATCACGTGTATATGGCTAGATGACAAGCTAACAACAGATCACGTGTATATGGCTAGATGACAAGCTAACAACAGACCACGTCAATATGGCTAGATGACAAGCTAACAACAGACCACGTCAATATGGCTAGATGACAAGCTAACAACAGACCACGTGTATATGGCTAAATGACAAGCTAACAACAGACCACGTCAATATGGCTAGATGACAAGCTAACAACAGACCACGTCAATATGGCTAGATGACAAGCTAACAACAGACCACGTCAATATGGCTAGATGACAAGCTAACAACAGATCACGTGTATATGGCTAGATGACAAGCTAACAACAGACCACGTCAATATGGCTAGATGACAAGCTAACAACAGACCACGTCAATATGGCTAGATGACAAGCTAACAACAGACCACGTCAATATGGCTAGATGACAAGCTAATAACAGACCACGTCAATATGGCTAGATGACAAGCTAACAACAGACCACGTCAATATGGCTAGATGACAAGCTAACAACAGACCACGTCAATATGGCTAGATGACAAGCTAACAACAGACCACGTCAATATGGCTAGATGACAAGCTAACAACAGACCACGTCAATATGGCTAGATGACAAGCTAACAACAGACCACGTCAATATGGCTAGATGACAAGCTAACAACAGACCACGTCAATATGGCTAGATGACAAGCTAACAACAGACCACGTCAATATGGCTAGATGACAAGCTAACAACAGATCACGTGTATATGGCTAGATGACAAGCTAACAACAGATCACGTGTATATGGCTAGATGACAAGCTAACAACAGACCACGTCAATATGGCTAGATGACAAGCTAACAACAGACCACGTCAATATGGCTAAATGACAAGCTAACAACAGACCACGTCAATATGGCTAGATGACAAGCTAACAACAGATCACGTGTATATGGCTAGATGACAAGCTAACAACAGACCACGTCAATATGGCTAGATGACAAGCTAACAACAGACCACGTCAATACGGCTAGATGACAAGCTAACAACAGATCACGTGTATATGGCTAGATGACAAGCTAACAACAGACCACGTCAATATGGCTAGATGACAAGCTAACAACAGACCACGTCAATATGGCTAGATGACAAGCTAACAACAGACCACGTCAATATGGCTAGATGACAAGCTAACAACAGACCACGTCAATATGGCTAGATGACAAGCTAACAACAGATCACGTGTATATGGCTAGATGACAAGCTAACAACAGACCACGTCAATATGGGTAGATGACAAGCTAACAACAGACCACGTCAATATGGCTAGATGACAAGCTAACAACAGACCACGTCAATATGGCTAGATGACAAGCTAACTGTCAGGGGATAAACTCGATGGCTATATCCAAATACTGTTTGATTTGCTAAATTGTGGTGGTGACAGTAGTCCGACTGACAACTTTACCAAGACGACAACTTGCCGATGTCAAACTCTTTCCAAACCCCTAATCTCTAATGAAGCTAGCTAAATGGCATGTTTCCTTAGCTAGCTAAATGACATGTTTCCTTAGCTAGCTAAATGAATAGGATACCCTTCACGTATCTGAAAATACATGATCATTTTGATGTTTACTGATCATGAAACAGTTCCTTGCTGTATAACTCTGATAGAGATAACTGTGTAGTTGTGACTATGCTCTTCAGGACGTGATGACATTACAACCAAATAGTTGGAACATGTATTGAACAATCCATTGAAAACGGCACTTCGTTGTCATTGGTTTTAGCAGAGCTGGTTCTTGACCCCCAGCAGCCTAACTGAACGCTCTGCACCGTATAGTGAAGTTTTATTGATAACAACCTTTACTATCTCAGGGGTGATAAACTAACCTCTTCCTCCCTCTCTCCTCCTCATCTCTCCCATATGTCCTCATCTCTCTCCTCCAATCTCTCCCTCTTCTGTATTCTTTCTCCCTCACTCATCTGTTCTCTTCTTTCCCTCCCTCCCCCCTCCGTCCTGCTCTCTTTTCTGTTCTTTTCTCTCCTCTGCTGGTGTGGGACACTCCCTTCTAGAGTGGCTGGGGATAGGCAGAGCCTGATGAAAAACAGATGGAGCAGAGGAGAGAGGCAAGGAGAGAGAGAGGCAAGGAGAGAGAGAGGGAGAGTTAAAGAGGGAGGAATGGAAGGATGAGATGCTGACAGGGCAGTCACTGCGGTAGTAAAACAACAAACATGAAATGTGGATTGAGGGAGGTGGGGTTAGAAGAGGTACAAAGTGGTACTTTAAAAAAGCTGCAGCTTACCCAGTCTGTCTGCTCCTCTCTCTCTTTCTCCTACGTCTCCCTCTACCTCTCCTCGTCCGTCCTCTCTACCTCTCCTCGTCCGTCCTCTCTACCTCTCCTCGTCCGTCCTCCATTTCTGCTACAGCTCACCGGTTGGACACAAACACACTATCCCCTCACCACCCACAGTCTGCAGGCTCTACACACTATCCCCTCACCACCCACAGTCTGCAGGCTCTACACACTATCCCCTCACCACCCACAGTCTGCAGGCTCTACACACTATCCCCTCACCACCCACAGTCTGCAGGCTCTACACACTATCCCCTCACCACCCACAGTCTGCAGGCTCTACACACTATCCCCTCACCACCCACAGTCTGCAGGCTCTACACACTATCCCCTCACCACCCACAGTCTGCAGGCTCTATACACTATCCCCTCACCACCCACAGTCTGCAGGCTCTACCCACTATCCCTTCACCACCCACAGTCTGCAGGCTCTACCCACTATCCCCTCACCACCCACAGTCTGCAGGCTCTACCCACTATCCCTTCACCACCCACAGTCTGCAGGCTCTACACACTATCCCCTCACAGTCTGAAGGCTCTACACACTATCCCCTCACAGTCTGCAGGCTCTACACACTATCCCCTCACCACCCACAGTCTGCAGGCTCTACACACTATCCCCTCACTAGCCACAGTCTGCAGGCTCTACACTAGAGGTCGACCGATTATAATTTATCAACGCCGATACCGATTATTGGATGATCAAAAAAGCGGATATCAATTAATCGGCCAATTATTTTCTTCTTTTTTTTTATAATGACAATGACAACAACACTGAATGAACACTTATTTTAACTTAACATAATATACATCAATAAAATCAATTTAGCCTCAAATAAATAATGCAAAACAAAGTGTTGGAGAAGAAAGTAAAAGTGCATTATGTGCCATGTAAGAAAGCTAACGTTTAAGTTCCTTGCTCAGAACATGAGAACATATGAAAGCTGGTGGTTCCTTTTAACATGAGTCTTCAATATTCCCAGGTTAGAAGTTTTAGGTTGTAGTTATTATATTATTATAGGAATTATAGGACTATGTCTCTCTATACGATTTGCATTTCATATACCTTTGACTATTGGATGTTCTTATAGGCACTTTAGTATTGCCAGTGTAACAGTATAGCTTCCGTCCCTCTCCTCGCTCCTACCTGGGCTCGAACCAGGAACACATCGACAACAGCCACCCTCGAAGCAGCGTTACCCATGTAGAGGAAGGGGAACAACTACTCCAAGTCTCAGAGGGAGTGACGTTTGAAACGCTATTAGCGCGCACCCCGCTAACTAGCTAGCGATTTCACATCGGTTACACCAGCCTCATCTTGGGAGTTGATAGGCTTGAAGGGGTGGGTATAATTTGTGGAACGTTCCAACAGGAATCTGTTCCAAAAAACGTAAAGTAAAAGGTTGCCAACCAACAACGCATACAAAGTAGCAACGCATACAAACCTAGCTAACTAGCTGCCGAATAAGCATCAACTCACCACGTAGCTTATTCTTAATGTTTGTCTATAGGCAACCAGAGTGAGGACAGACATTTTTCAGAATAAACGTGATGAGTGAAAAACGCTATGAAATAGACCACTCCCTACCCGGTATCTTATTCTGCCGCTATACAACTTTGTATGCGTTGTTTTTTGGAAACCTTGTTATTTACAAAGTTTTTGGAACAGATTCCTGTTGGAAAGTTCCAGAAATTATACCCACCCGGCTTGAAGTCATTAACAGCGCAATGCTTGAAGCACAGCGAAGAGCTGCTGGCAAAACGCACGAAAGTGCTGTTTGAATGAATGCTTACGAGCCTGCTGGTGCCTACCACCGCTCAGTCAGACTGCTCTATCAAATCATAGACTTAATTAGAATATAATAAACACACAGAAATACGAGCCTTAGGTCATTAATATGGTCGAATCTGGAAACTATCATCTCGAAAACAAAAGTTTCTTTCTTTCAGTGACATACGGAACTGTTCCGTATTTTATCTAACAGGTGACTAAGTCTAAATATTCCTGTTAGGCATTGATGTTTATGGTTAGGTACATTGGTGCAACGACAGTACTTTTTTTGCAAATGCGCTTGTTAAATCAACACTCGTTTGTCGAAGTAGGCTGTGATTCAATGAAAATTAACAGGCACCGCATCGATTATATGCAACGCGGGACACGTTAGATAAACTAGTAATATCATCAACCATGTGTAGTTAACTAGTGATTATGTTAAGATTGATAGTTTTTTATAAGTCTAATGCTAGCTAGCAACTTACCTTTGCTTCTTGCTGCCCTCGCGTAACAGGTAGTCAGCCTGTTAATCCTCGTGGAGTGCAATGTAAGGCAGGTGGTTAGAGCGTTGGACTGGTAACCGAAGGTTGGAAAAATGAATCCCCCCTGAACAAGGCAGTTAACCCCCGTTTCTAGGCCGTCATTGTAAATAAGAATGTGTTCTTAATCTGACTTGCCTAGTTAAATAAAAGTGTAAAAAAAAAAATTGTTTAAATTCGGCAAATCGGTGGCCAAAAATACCGATTACCGATTGTTATGAAAACTTGAAATCGGCCCTAAGTAATCGGCCATTCCGATTAATCGGTCGACCTCCACTCTACACACTATCCCATCACCACCCACAGTCTGCAGGCTCCACACACTATCCCCTCACCAGCCACAGTCTGCAGGTTATACCCACACAGGCACCTTTGAGGGCTGAAGTCAAGATGCGTGACAGAACTACTGTCCCCCAGGACTGGGCGGCGTGACAGAACTACTGTCCCCCAGGACTGGGCGGCGTGACAGAACTACTGTCCCCCAGGACTGGGTGGCGTGACAGAACTACTGTCCCCCAGGACTGGGCGGCGTGACAGAACTACTGTCCCCCAGGACTGGGCGGCGTGACAGAACTACTGTCCCCCAGGATTGGGCGGCGTGACAGAACTACTGTCCCCCAGGACTGGGCGGCGTGACAGAACTACTGTCCCCCAGGACTGGGCGGCGTGACAGAACTACTGTCCCCCAGGACTGGGCAGCGCGACAGAACTACTGTCCCCCAGGACTGGGCGGAGTGACAGAACTACTGTCCCCCAGGACTAGGCAGCGTGACAGAACTACTGTCCCCCAGGACTAGGCAGCATGACAGAAGTTAGTGTCCTTTCCAACCTCTACTCAGCGGTGAACAGAAACAACATGGTAGAGAATTCCCCTCACAAACACTATCCGGTGTAATAATAATGAAAATAACTACACCTTCCCAACTCTAATGGTAGAAGTATGACCATCATGCCATTTTACAGGCTGATTTCTCCCTCTGTTGGAGTGGACAGAAGAACCGGCTTAGCAGTATCAGACCTGATAATCCTGCTAACAGTCTGATATTCACACACACAACATGCTGAGTTGGCATCTCTGAGCCTGTTAACCTGTTCTGCTGCTCTGGATCAGCTGTAGCTAACTCATTTGTTGTTGTTGTGTAGGAGACAGACAGACACACACTGCCCTCACCTTTCCTCGCTTGGATGAAAGTGTCTGCTAAAAGGCATCTCTCTCTCAAGTGAACAACACTACAACCTCTCTGTCTTTATACTGCACAGACAGAACTACTGTCCCCCAGGACTGGGCAGCGTGACAGAACTACTGTCCCCCAGGACTGGGCGGCGTGACAGAAGTTAGTGTCCCCCAGGACTGGGCGGCGTGACAGAACTACTGTCCCCCAGGACTGGGCGGCGTGACAGAACTACTGTCCCCCAGGACTGGGCGGCGTGACAGAACTACTGTCCCCCAGGACTGGGCGGAGTGACAGAACTACTGTCCCCCAGGACTGGGCGGAGTGACAGAACTACTGTCCCCAAGGACTGGGCGGAGTAACAGAACTACTGTCCCCCAGGACTGGGCAGCGTGACAGAACTACTGTCCCCCAGGACTGGGCAGCGTGACAGAACTACTGTCCCCCAGGACTGGGCGGAGTGACAGAAGTTAGTGTCCCCCAGGACTGGGCGGAGTAACAGAACTACTGTCCCCCAGGACTGGGCGGAGTGACAGAACTACTGTCCCCCAGGACTAGGCAGCGTGACAGAAGTTAGTGTCCCCCAGGACTGGGCGGAGTGACAGAACTACTGTCCCCAAGGACTGGGCGGAGTAACAGAACTACTGTCCCCCAGGACTGGGCGGAGTAACAGAACTACTGTCCCCCAGGACTGGGCGGCGTGACAGAAGTTAGTGTCCCCCAGGACTGGGCGGCGTGACAGAACTACTGTCCCCCAGGACTGGGCGGCGTGACAGAACTACTGTCCCCCAGGACTGGGCGGCGTGACGGAACTACTGTCCCCCAGGACTGGGCGGCGTGACGGAACTACTGTCCCCCAGGACTGGGCGGCGTGACGGAACTACTGTCCCCCAGGACTGGGCGGCGTGACGGAACTACTGTCCCCCAGGACTGGGCGGCGTGACGGAACTACTGTCCCCCAGGACTGGGCGGCGTGACAGAACTACTGTCCCCCAGGACTGGGCGGAGTGACAGAACTACTGTCCCCCAGGACTGGGCGGCGTGACAGAACTACTGTCCCCCAGGACTGGGCGGCGTGACAGAACTACTGTCCCCCAGGACTGGGCGGCGTGACAGAACTACTGTCCCCCAGGACTGGGCGGCGTGACAGAACTACTGTCTCCCAGGACTGGGCGGCGTGACAGAACTACTGTCCCCCAGGACTGGGCGGAGTGACAGAACTATTGTCCCCCAGGACTGGGCGGCGTGACAGAAGTTAGTGTCCCCCAGGACTGGGCGGCGTGACAGAACTACTGTCCCCCAGGACTGGGCGGCGTGACAGAACTACTGTCCCCCAGGACTGGGCGGCGTGACAGAACTACTGTCCCCCAGGACTGGGCGGCGTGACAGAACTACTGTCCCCCAGGACTGGGCGGCGTGACAGAACTACTGTCCCCCAGGACTGGGCGGAGTGACAGAACTACTGTCCCCCAGGACTGGGCGGAGTGACAGAACTACTGTCCCCCAGGACTGGGCGGCGTGACAGAACTACTGTCCCCCAGGACTGGGCGGAGTAGCAAAAGTTAGTGTTTTTCCCTTTAATGGTAAAGCTTAGGGTCTGGAGGGGACATGCTGATTGTAGATCTGTGCCTAAGATCAACTTCACACCTGGGCTAACTCACACGTTTCCTTATAAAAGGCATTCCTAGACGGCTTGGGCCACACCCTTCATTCAGAAGAAAGCAGTGTTGTAACCACACAAGGGATGCAGTCTTTCAGGTGGCAGGTAAGGATGTAAGCTACTACATAAACACCTTTTGTGCTAAACCAGGGGTGTATCACAGGACAGGAGGCATTGTTTCTGCTGCTACTCCCAAGCTAACAATGGAAGTGCGCACACATCGCATTCGCTATTTCTTTCTTTCTCTCTCTCTCTCTCTCACACACACACACACACACACACCTTGTTTACATGGTAAACAGTCTGAAATGCATGACAACCATGCCGGTTTGAGTTGAGCAAGACCCACGTTTAACTGAGTCACCTCTGTAAAACCGTATAGTTAAGACGGGCAGATAGCTAGCTGAGTTAATTTCAAAACAGATGGGTTTGTTTTATTCGGCGCATGTAGAATGAAATGTGATTTGACAGACAGGCGCGGCCCAGCTGCGACAGGGAGGTGACGTGATGGGAAGCGTGTGCGCGTACTGTGGTCCACAGGTCCTGTAGCGATGCTATGGGACCCTGATCAACAACAACAAATACTAACTTAACTTAGTAGGTAAATGAATGGCTACATTCACACTAGCTAGCTAGTATAATAACAAGCACATCGGCAATTTATTTAGTTCACTAGTTTTCTATATCATTCTGATTCTGGACTATTTCGCACAAATCAATTATGATTAGTCTGTAAAGCTCGTGGATCACAGACAATATAACTAACTAACTTAGCTCATTAGCTAACTTGAAGAACAGAGCTAAGAGGGCAATGGTGACAAAGTTC